>NC_058132.1:46727114-46754404 GCF_016433145.1 Gracilinanus agilis
AGAGTTTTTAGAACCCAAAATGTCAGAGCTTGGAGAACCCCTAGGATGCACAATGTCAGAGCTGGGAGGGAGCTTAGAACCCAGAATGTCAGAACTGGGAGTTTTTAAGAATCCAGAATGTCAGAGCTGGGAGAGTTTTTAGAACCCAAAATGTCAGAGCTTGGAGAACCCCTAGGATGCACAATGTCAGAGCTGGGAGGGAGCTTAGAACCCAGAATGTCAGCGCTGGGAGAGTTTTTAGAACCCAGAATGTCAGAGCTGGGAGGGACTTTAGAACCCAGAATGTCAGAGCTGGGAGGGACTTTAGAACCCAGAATGTCAGAGCTGGGAGAGTTTCTAGAACCCAAAATGTCAGACCCTTGAGGGAACTTAGCACCCAGATGTCAGAGCTGGGAGAGTCTTTAGACCCCAGAATTTCAGAGCTGGAAGAACCCTTAGGATGCACAATGTCGAGCTGGGATGGAGCTTAGAACTCAGAATGTCAGAGCTAGGAAGGATGTTAGAGACCATTCACTCCAACTTTTTCATTTACAGGTGAGGAAATGGAAGACTAGGATTGTTGAAGAACTTGCCAAAGATCTCACAGGTGACTAGAACTAGCTCTGCCTGCCTTTCTTAGTCACGGAATTTGACCACTCTGTCTCTCCCTCAGAAAATTGAGCTACCTTCCCTCCCTCACTCTCACCCCCCCATCCCCACCCCCTCAAAACTAGACTACCTTTCATCCTAGCTCCCTTGGAATGCTTGGGAACCCCCCCCCTTAGGGACCTCCTGGGGCCAGGGTTCTTTCCATAATAATATCACCTCTCTTGTCAAAAGGAGGAATGTTACCAAAGGGTGAGGGGGACAGATTTAGGGGGTCTCCAATTCCTTCCTTGACCTCCCCCAACTTAGAATTTGATAAAGTGCACCTGGTGGTCCCTGAGTCCCTCACAAGCAGTCTTAGCCCCAGGGCAATGGGCAGTGAGGATGCCAGAAGCCCTATTAATCTTACTGGTCTATTCAGTATCTCCATTCCCCCCCCCAACACCCTTTCCTCCTAGTTTTAAATGTTGCTTGGAAACCAAATCCAATTTGATGTAGCTCGCCAGATCTGCAGTGCAGAATTCATCGGCTGAGGAGCCTGTTTTTCGGAGAATAATTCATTTTTCCGGTGTTGGTGAGGGGAGTAATTGATCTTGGGGTGGGGGAGAGACTGCTGCCTCCCTCCCCCGACAGTCTTACTCTTAATGCAGGAATAAAACTCTGTTAGGTCAAATGCACCACAATAAATACGTGGGCCACATTAGTTTTAATATATTGGATTATTCCACTCACTGGTGACGAAAAACAAGATTTAATTCCCCAGAAATGCCAGGCGAGAAAATCACTTTCTCTTCTTCCTACCTTCTTCCTCCCCACACCTTCCTCTCCCCCCCCCCCAGTTATTGTTAAAGTCATCTTTGTCTTTCAAGGCAAAGGATGGGCATTTGGAATCTACCCTCCCCCAGAAGGAAGGAGAAAGTGTTCTTTCTGCATAGACCATCTCTGGCCTCCCTCTATTGGGGGGGGGGGGGGTTAGGTGACCTCTTGTCTCACATGGTTCTCATTCTAGACTAGATGGACAGAGGAAGGAAATGGGAGACAGAGGAATGGATGGAGAAATGAATGAATGAATGAATGAATGATATAAATAAATGAAAAGCATTTACTATGGGGTTAAGCACTGCGCTAAGCCCTGAGATTCAGAAAAAGACAATAGCCCTTGCTCTTGGACACATCACATTCTTTTTTTAAAAAGTATTACATCTTGGGGCAGCTGGTTGACTCAGTGAACTGAGAGCCAGGCCTAGAGATGGGAGGTCCTGGGTTCAAATCTGACCTCAGACAATTTATAGCTGGGTGACCCTGGGCAAGTCACTTAACCCCCATTGCCTAGCCCTTACCACTCTTCTGCCTTGGAAACAATACACAGTATTGATTCTAAGACAGAAGGTAGGGGTTTTTTAATTTATGACATTTATTTTATTTATTTTGTGATGTTTTGAGTTCCTAGTTGTCTCCCTACCTCCCTCCAACTCCATGTTAGAGAAGGCCAACACGATCATATATATATAATGTGTGTGTGTAGAAGTATCATAAACACATGCTTCCATATAACAGTTCTTTCCCTGGAAGAGGAGAGCATCTTCCTTTATAAGTCCTTTGTCATTGATTTGAATATTCATATTACCCAGAATAACTCAATCATTCACGGATACTCTTCGAACAGCATTGCTCTTACCGTATATACGACATTCTCTCGGTTCTGCTCGTTTTAGTCTGCATTATTTCATTCGAGTCTTTCCACATTTTTCTAAAACCAACCAACTTCGTGCCGCACAGTGGGATTCCATCACCATCATACACCACCATTTTTTCAGCCACTCCCCAACTGGTGGGCATCTCCTCAATTTCCAATTCTTTGCCATCACAGTGAAAGCTGCCAGAAATATTTTAGAAGATCCAGGTTCTCGTCCTTCTCCCCTGATCACCATGGGAAATAGACGTGATAGTGGCATTACAGGGTCAAAGGGTAGACACAGGTTTATGACTCTTTGAACATAATTTCAAGTTGATGTCACATTCTAATGGAGAAAACAATCCATAGGTTTGGTTGAAGTTCAGAGGGCATGGAAAGGAGCAATATAAAAAAATCTAGAAATATGGACCCCCATTGGGGAGGGCCTTGAATGCCAGATAGAGGCATGAAAACTTTATTGGGTGGACAATGGGGAGTTACCAGAGTTTTTGATCAGAGGTGATAGGACCTGCATTCAATTTCTGGTTTTGTACTATAGTAATTGTAGAATCTTAAGCCACTTAGCTTCTTTCTTTCTTTCTATATAATATGGAAATTATATATATATATGTATATATGTATATATTCTTGCATCATACTTCATTTAAACTTGTAACCAATACATGGAAGTTAAGGGTTTAAAAAAATTTTTAATTAAACTTGTACTGTCAACAAAGTATGTCATAATCCAGAAAGCATCATGTAAATGTGGGTTGTTATTATTATTATCATCATATAACCAGGTCTATGAGAAAGATTATTCTGGCACGAATATGCCAATAGGAAGGTACAGAAAAGAAAACCTGAAGATCTTGGGAGAAATTCTTGCTCCTTCTTAGACCTAGAAACATTTCTCCATTTATTGTTTTATTTTTTAAACCCTCACCTTCTGTCTCAGAATCAATATTGTGTATTGGTTCTAAGGCAGAAAAGTGGTAAGGGCTAGGCAATGGGGGTTAAGTGACTTGTCCAGGGTCAAACAACTAGGAAGTATCTGAGGCCAAATTTGAACCCAGGACTTCCCATCTCTAGGACTGGATTGAAAGCCACTGAGCCACCTAGCTCCCCTCCCTCTTTTTTAATTTTTTTAAACTCTCACCTTCTGTCTCAGAATCAATACTAAGTATTGGTTCCAAGGCAGAAGAGTGGTAAGGGTTAGGCAATAGGGGTCAAGTGACTTGCCCAGGGTCACACAGCTAGAAAGTATCTCAGATCATCTAGCTAAGATTTGAACCCCAGACCTCTTGTCTCTGGACCTGACTCCCAAGACGTAGCTGCCCCAGAAACATCTCATCTTAAAATCCTTGAAGAAGGCATTTCACCCAAGGTCTGCTCTAGAGTGAAGCGTCCCTTATCAGTTACCACCCAAATCTCTGTTTATCTGCTCAGGTGTATCTCTGTCATTGGGTCCTCATCCAGCCCACAGAATTCTCCATTGTCCATCCTCCAGCCTCCAGGTAAGACTAGCCCTGAGTCACTCAGGGCAGTTGGGAGCATGATTCTTCTGTCCACTCCTTCTCAGATAATTATGAGACACAGACCTTATATCTGAGCCCTTCCCCTGACCTCTTTTTCATAGTCCAGTGAACCAATCAGTCCATCAACAAGCATTTATGGATCACTATGTGCCAGGCAGCTGGAGGGCATAGTAGACAGAGTATCAGGACTAGGGTCAGGAACACTCATCTTCCTGAGTTCAAATCTGACTCCAGGTACTTACTAGCTGTGTGACCCTGGACAAGTCACTTCATTCTGTTTGCTTCCCCATTTTAAAAAGAGCTGGAGAAATGGCAAATCACTCCAGTATCTTTGCCAAGAAAACCCCAAATATGATCATGAATAATCAGACAAGACTAAAAACAACTGAACAGCAAAATGTGCTTACTAGGAATACAGATACAATGAATAAAGCAATCTCTAGCCCAGTGGTTCCCAAACTTTTTTGGCCTACCACCCCCTTTCCAGAAAAAATATTACTTAGCTCCCCCTGGAAATTAAGAAACTATTTATTGAACTCAGAATAGAATGTAATACAAAAAAAGTGTGGCTATTACCGCCCCCCTGGATCACTGCAGCACCCACCAGGGGATGGTGGCGCCCACTTTAGGAATCACTGCTCTAGTCTTGGGAGACTTGGTGTCATTTATATTTTTAAAAAACACTTAACCTTTTGTTTTAGAATCAGTACTATGTATTGGATCTAAGGCAGAGGAGCAGAAAGAGCTAGGCGATGAGGGTTAAGTGACTTGCCCAGGGTCACATAGCTAGAAAGTGACTGAGGTCAGATTTGAACCCAGGACCTCCTATCTCCAAGTTTGGCTCTCTATCCATCCAGCTGCCCCTGTAGTTACCATTCGTACCTGTTTTATCAACATCTGGCCATCTAGCATATAGTAGTACTCAAAACATACTAGCTGATTAACTGGTCCTTATATCTAACCAGACTCTTTAGCCATTTAAATTCTCTTAGCTCAGTTCCATACCATTCAACAAGATAGTGGAGCCCACCAAGCATGGCTATCCTGCCATCTGTCCTACCTCCAGGCACATGCCATCTTTCTTCATCTCCCATCTCCACTTGATCTTGGGCTAGGAGATCTAATTAAAAACCCATGCTACCATTGATACTGGAAAGGGCGAGATAATGGCTCCATCCACCATTTCTATGACTTCCCAGAACAAATCTCTCTTGGTGGACACCACTCCCTATTTATTTTGCCTTCCTTTAGAACAGGGGTCTGCAATGTATGGCTCTCGAGCCATATCTGGCTCCACCTCCCGACCAGCCAGTCCCAGCAGAGCCCCAGGTTGTGCCCCAGGGGGCCCTTCAGCCCCTGCCCCATATTCCAGAGTCTTCCACCTCCATCCTCCTTCCACAGGTGTTTATGGCTCTCACCGCCAAAAAGGTTGCCGACCGTTGCAAGAATGTAAGCCTCTTGAGGGCTGGAATATCTTTGTGTCCCCAGTACCTAACCCAAGGCCTGTGCATAGTAGGTACATAATCAATATTTGTTCATCGATCTAGAAAATGAAGGGTTTGAACTCAATGTTCAGAAGAACTCTTTACAGGTCTAATTTCTATGACTCCTCCTGGACTTAGAGTATCCACTAGGTAGAAGGAAAGCCTCAGAGATGAATTCAAGTTCTGCCTCTGACATATGCTAGCCATATGACCCTATAAAAGTCTTTATACCTTTCAGTGGTCTCAGACAACTCTCTAGGACCATAAGTTGCAGCTGACTTGCTGACATGCATTGAGGGAAGGATTATCCATGCATGAATAAAAAAATCAAATCTGATTTTAAAGATGGAACTCCCTATCCAGGGAGATCTTGGAGGAGTCAATGGCCAGTGGAAGCATTTTTAAAGCTGGAAAAGATTTTAGAGCTCATCTAAGAGAAGCCTTTGCAACCAGCAATTCTTGACACTACTACTTCTTAGCTATGTAGCCAGAGGCTGTGTTCCTTCATCACTATGGGTCTCAGTTTCCCCATCTGTAAAAAGGGGAATTTGGAGGGATCCTCTCCAGCTCTAAGAGTGTTTTATGGTTATAATTCTCCCTGGAAGATATAACTTCAGGGGTACACAGATAAAGATTTAACTGCCAGTTCTTTAAATGTTCCTAAGACTTACTTCAAGTTCAGTCTACATTACTAACACTTCCTCCTTGGATTTCTTTCTTTTTTTTTTTTTAACTCTTACCTTCCTTCATAGAATCAATACTGTGTATTAGTTCCAAGGCAGAAGAGAGGTAAGGGCTAGGCAGTGGGGGTTCAGTGACTTGCCCAGGGTCACACAGCTAGGAAGTGCCTGAGTTCAGATTTGACCTCAATCTCTAGGCCTGGCTCTCCATCCACTGAACCACCCAGCTGCACCCTACTCCTTGGATTTCTTAAGTCCTAGCAATCAACAAAAAAATAAAACACTAAACAACAAAGCAGGTTCGGATTTGTTATATGCCGTTTTGTAGTATGAATGCTCCTGCTGAAAATTTGACCCTCTTCTCTCCCAGGCTAGTTTGAGATGGCTCCCGTCTGGCATTCAGTTACTTCTTTCTTTTCCAAAGAGCTCAGGGTCTGAAAGCTTTGCCCTTTTTCTTCTTGTGTCTCCTGTCTCTTAACGGAGCAGTAGTGAACCATCATTGTAAAATGAGGCATGCATTGCCAGACAAGAACAAAGTGGCGACATGTTTTGTTTAACTTCATGTATTAAGGTACCATAAAATTGTAATGTTACAGGAGAAGAGGGACAGGTGGGTGGCTCTGGATAAAGATCAAGACCTGGAGATAAGAGGTCCTGGGTCCAAATCTAACCTCACATTTCCTTGATGTGTGACCCTGGATAAGTCATTTAACCCCAACTGCCTAGCCCTTACCACTCTTCTGCCTTGGAACCAATACTTAGTATCAACTTTAAAGGAGAAGGTAAGGAGTTTATGTGTGTGTGTATGTGTGTGTGTGTGTATGTGTGTGTATTATACATATGTTACAGGGTAAGGGAGAAGAGTCATTGACAAATGATAAGGATGTTTTTTAAGAGCATCAATTAATAAAAACATTTATTATTTTTTATCCATCTATTATTTATTTATTTTTGTTTTGTGGTGGCATTATTACATTATTTATTTGTTATTAATAATATTAATTAATATTAAAATTAAAATTTTTTAAAATAATGGAGTTAATTAAGAAAAAATAACTCTGCAAACATCTCAGTAAAGAGTGGGAGGCGGGGCAGCTGGGTAGCTCAGTGGATTGAGAGTCAGGCCTAGAGATGGAAGGTCGTAGGTTCAAATCCGGCCTCAGACACTTCCGAGCTGTGTAACCCTGGGCAAGTCACTTGACCCCCATTGCCCACCCTTACCACTCTTCTACCTAGGAGCCAATACACACAGAAGTTAAGGGTTTAAAAAACAAAACAAAAAACTAAATTTATAGGGGGCAGCTGGGTAGCTCAGTGGACTGAGAGTCAGGCCTAGAGATGGGAGGTCCTAGGTTCAAACCCGGCCTCAGCCACTTCCCAGCTGTGTGACCCTGGGCAAGTCACTTGACCCCCATTGCCCACCCTTACCACTCTTCCACCTATAAGACAATACACCAAAAATTAAGGGTTAAAAAAAAGAGTGGGAGGATACCACCTCAGGTGAAGGGAAGTGACCCCCAAAATGTATCTGACCCCTTCAGGCTTCAATCATCAGTCATTTTTTTGTGGGAGGGGGAGTAGCATGGATTTTATTAGTGTTTAATTCAGGCACCCCCCTTCCCCTAATCAGACTGAATCAAGGCTTTATATTTGATGAGTCAAAAAATGTATCTGGTTATGAATTAACAATTATTTGCCACATGTAAAAAGCAACTAATAAGATAAGGTGTCGTTTTTCTTTTCCAAAATGGAGATGCTTGAGTGCCTTAGCCTCAGTGGCTAAAATCTAGCTTACGCTACATACCTCTAATGAAAGAAGTGCAATGCAATCCCAAATCAACCTACAATTGTAAAATAATGTGCTCTGTGAACCTCAGTTTCCTTGTCTGTCCAAAAAGAAGGAATTGGGCTATAAACATGGCTTTGAAGACCCTGGTTCTGGCTTTCAAATCTGTTGGTCTTCCAGAGAATACTGTCAGCTAACAAGGGTGCAGAAAAGGGGGACTATTAGACTTGGGGCTCCTTTGGGGCGTGAACTATTTTTCCTTTTGCCTTGCTTGTATTCCCAGTTCTTAGCCCAGTACCTGGCACACTTGTTGTTCAGAGGTGTCTGACTCTTCATGATCTGGGGTAGCCATTACTACTGTCTATGGGTTTTTCTTGCCAAAGACACGGGAATGGATTCTCCAGTGGATTAAGGCAAACCGAGTGGTTAAGGGACTTGCCCAGAGTAATGTCTGAGGTTAGATTTGAACTCGGGTCTTCCTGACTCCGGGTCTAGTGCTCTATCCACTGAGCCACCTGGCCGCCCCTGTCTGCTGCTTATGGACTTGACTTTGATTTGGTCCCTAGAGAATCAGACGGAAGAAAGACAAACACGCACCTAGCTGAGACCTGGGGGTTGCTCCAGACAACTCCCTTGCTACAATAACCCCGCTGACAACTAATTGTCTTTTGTTCAAAGAGAATGAACAAGATCGCATCTTAATTGTATTCATTATTCTCCCTGTACAGCAGAGTCAACACAAGATTAGGCTTAATTTACAGGCGAAAAAAAAAAAATACTAAATCATCTTTCAATGAACGGTGGGTACCGACTGGATGGTCTTTGTTTGTCAATATTCGCTTCCGCCAGCAGGGGGCGAGCACGGAGGACAGTATCCTCTCAGACCAACCAAGAGAGATCTGAGAGGGGAAACCGGGGTCCTAGAAGCCGCGGAGATAGAGCCCGCTCCCCTCTTTGTATACAGACGGGGAAACCGAGGCCCCCAGAGGGGAAGTGATTGGCCCAAAGTCAGCCACCTAAGGGACGTCGAGGCCAGAATCCAAAGCTGGGTTCTGCCATTTTGGAATGTTCTTCCGCCATGATTCTCCATCTCTACAGGTGCCGCACCTTTGTTCTGGCTTGTTCCTCACACCTAGAATTCGTACTTTTCTCATCTCTTCTGGGAATCCCTTTCTCCTTCCAGGATCAGTTCAAGCATCTTCTTTTATAAGACTTTCCTGATTCCCTTTACCTACTAATAGCCTCCCCCATCCTCCCATTAACCTTATATTTATGTATTAATTTAGGGGATATGTGTATGTATTATATAGGGGTGTGCTCTCTCCTCTGATAGAATGCAAATTCCTTGGGGGCAGGGACTATTTTTTACTGTCTTTGTATCCCTAGTACATGTCCCACAATGACTGCATAATAAATATTTTTGATGAATTAGTTAAGTGAGCAATAATTAATAATCAATAATAATTGATAATTAATGAGCAAAAATCCTTAATTTTGCAGAGTTTAAAACTGAGGCCCAGGGAAAGGAAGAGATTAACTCCACTACACTATCATCATCATCATCATCATCATCATCATCATCATGACTGGCATTCATATGGTGCTTTAAGGTTTGTAAAGCAGTTTATAAATACTATTTCATTTTATCCATATCCTCAGAGGAGGGTGCTATATCCTCATTTTGCAGTTGAGAAAACTGAGGCAGATGGTGTTTAAGTGACTTATCCAGGGTCACATAGCTAGTAAGTGTCTGAGGCTAAATTTGAACTCAAGTCTTCCAGACTCCAGACCCATCATGCATCTACTTTACCACAGGACTTAGAGCTGGCAAGGACCTAACCGCATTCCTTTATTTTTATAGATAAGGAAACCAGCAAAGGGCAAGTGAGTCCACCCCATGAGTCCTGAAAGGGTCATAGGATTTATAGCTAGGAAAACTCTTGGAGGTTATATAGACTTGTCCAAAGTCATACAATCACCAAATGAGGCAGAGTCAGAATCTGAACCCAATACCCATGACTCCCACCATCGTGTCACAACTCCTCCTTTGTTTTTTTCAAGCTAGAAGGATCCCAGCCCAAGGATGCAGTAGAGGCTGAAACTTCCAGAGATTGTGGTTTGGACCTGGACCCTTGGGAGGGGAGAATCCAAGTGACCCAATTTCCTGGTTCTCAGATGATTTTTTCTCAGAGATCGCTGGCTCCAAGATCTAGAAGCAGAAGAGCTTCGTTTGCCTAATCCATCCTTCCCAGGGTTCCTCATAATCATCTTAGCCTGTGATTGTAAAAGTTCATCTATTCCCCATCCAATAAAATTATTTCCTTTACCTATATTCCATCCAGGTCCAGGGGGTCAACTTTTGCTCTTTCTTCCTGAGGCTCAAGACTCCATTCCTCTTCCCGTCTACCATGGAGACACCATCAGACCCTTTTTGCCTCCTCTTTATGTTTTCTTCCCCCACCCAACCCCCCTATTTGAATGTCAGCTCCTAGAAAACAGTGGCTTTTATTTTGAATTCCCAGCCCTCAGCACAGAGCCTGGAACATCTATTATTCAGTTGTGTCCAACATGTTGTGTCTTTGTGACCCCATTTAGGGTTTTCTTGACAAAGATATCAGAGTGGCTTATCGTTTCTTACTCCAGCCCATTTTTTTTACAGATGAGAAACTGAGGCAGACAGAGTTAAATGACTTGCCCCGGGTCACCCAGCTAGTAAGTGTCTGAGGTCAGATTTAAACTCATGAAAAGGAATCCTCCTGATTCCAAGCCCAGGGCTTTATCCACTGCACCATCTAGCTGCCCAGAACCTAGTATAAATACTTCATAAAGCTTGCTCTAGCTATCCATTTTCCATATACTTATTGGTGCATATTTTCTTTTCTCCCTCCCCTTGTAGATGATAAGCTCCTTGATTGAGGGCAAGAACTATTTTATTTTACCTTGGTCTCCCCAGCATTCCCCAGTGTTTGGCACACAGTAGGGACTGTCTCCTCCAACCTGAATCTTTTCCAAGACACAAGCATTATTCTCTCCCACATCAAAATCCAGAAAAATTTGGCCCACTGGCCTCTGTTTTTTTATCTGTAAAATGGGAGGATGAGACTACATGGTTTTTAAGTTTCCTTTCAGCTTTAACAGTCTATGAACCTGTAAAATCACAGGATTTTTCCTTCATTTAAACTTTCAGGATCTCAGTTTACTAATTTAAAATAAGGAGGTTGTACTTGTGTAATTTTCCTTCCAACTATGAGAGGCTAAGCCTGACCTACATGGACCGAATCTCTGGAACTTCCTTGACAACACTGACACCTGGTGGCCACTCTGAGAACTTGTTCTGCTCCAATATAGAATAATAATTGTTGACAGCATAGCTATTCATTTCATATAAATGATTTCTTTGGAGCCTCCCAGTAGCCCTGGGGCACAAGTATTATCCCATAGATAAGGATAATGGTTCCTATGACTTGCCAAAAGCCATGGAAGCTGGCAAAGGCAAGAATCAAGCCCGGGTCATCTAATTCCATAAACAATGATCTTACTGCACCTAGATATCTTTTCATAAAAATCAAGAAAATTTCTGTAGCATTTTGAGGTGCACAAAGCCTTAGGAACATATGATCTGAGTATCATTTTACTTCTGGGTAAACTGAGGCTGGGAGAGATTAGACTTCAGTAGTTTTAGAAAAATTACCAAATTGGGAATTAGAGGGATTCATTTTTTAAATATGTCCTCAAAGGATATGGTTCTGGGGGCAGGTAGGTGGCTCAGTGGATTGAGAGCAAAACCTAGAGTTGGAAGGACTTGGGTTTAAATCTGGCCTCAGACACTTCCTAGCTGTGTGACCCTGGGCAAGTCACATAACCTCAATTGACTTGCCCTTGCTTTTCTCTGCCAGAGTTATTACCAGGACAGAAAGTAAGAGGTTTGTTTTTTTTTTTGGCGGGGGGAGGATACAATTCCTCTGGGAAATGGAAAATCAGTTTACCTCCCCAAAATGTGCCTCTAACTTTGCAGAACTGCATCTCCTCTTCCCTTCCCAGCAGTTTGATATAATGAGAATATATAGGATATAACGAGATATAAGGAGTCCAAAGACCATCTAAATTTTCATTCCGTGGTCTCTTATAAGCTATGGGCAAATTGCTTCCCTCCTGAAGTCTCTTTTTCTATAAACTGAGAATAAGAATATTTGTCCTCCATCTATTAAGATGAAAGTGCTTTATAAGCCTTAAACTACTAAAGTTTCTAGCCATTATACCACTTTTCCAAATGCTACCTATCCTTTAAGGCTGTGCTCCAGATTTATTGTCTCAGCAGAAGGCACTGGGGTTCAAATCTGGCCTCAAATACTACCTAGCTATGTGACCCTGGGCAAGTCACTTAACCCTAATTGCCTACCCTTTACCACTCATTCTTCTGTCAAGACAGAAGATGAAGTAGTAAAAAAAATCTATGTAAAAACTAAAATTTTTAGTAATTGATTGGAACTACAAAATACAGTAGAGGAAAGGAAGAAATGGTAGCTCAGTGGATAGAGTAAGACCTGGAGACCAGGAGTCCTAGGTTCAAATCTACCCTAAGACACTTCCTAGCTGTGTGACCCTGGGCAAGTCACTTAACCCTAATTGCCTAGTCTGTCTTGGAGCTGACACTTCATATTGATTCTAAGCCAGAAGGTAAGGGTTTAAAGGATTTTTCCAGTAAGCAGAGATTACGTATATAGAGTTCTTTAAGGCTTGCAAAGCACTTTACTGCCACATAATCACCCTGTGGGTTGGCATTATGCATATCATTCTGCCCCATTTCAGAGATGAGGATGCAGCTCAGAGATATTGAAGATCTAGGCTTCAGGGGACTTGTCACAAAGCTAAGGAAATGTCAGGTGTGGGATTTGAGCTCAGGCGGTCCTTTTTCCAGGACCAAACCTCCATCAGTGGAACCTCAGATGCCTCAGCATCAGTGAGTTGGGCTCAGAGAGTACACAAACCAGTTCAGTTCCTGGTGAACCCATAACAGCTGGTGAAATAAAAGCGTGCCAGATGTTTATATCACAAAATATTCCTCAGTTATCTGTTTCCTTAAGTGGAGAAGAGGGATACGGCTGCCAGTGCTAACCCCTTGATGTGGGGTCATCCATGGCCACCCTCAGTGCTGGATCACAAACCCCAAAAGGATAAAAAATCCAAGTGGATAGCTGTAGAAAGAGCCCAGGACTAGAAGGCAAACATTCTTGGATCTAGTCCTGGCTCTGCCTCTTACTAGATGTGTCATTGCAGGCCAGTCACTTGACTTCTTAGAGATCAGTCTCCTCCTCTGTAAAATCGGAATTTTTATAGAGGAATTTTAATTTTACAGGGAATTTTTAGTTGGTCCCTACATGTCTGGATCAAAGGGTTGTTGTCAAAATCAGAGTAGATTATGGATGTGTGCCACACAAACATGAACCCTGGTGCAACCACATGTGAAGCCTTGCGCTCACTTCTGGGCACCATATTGTAGAAAGGACACTGGAAAGGCAGAGATGGCAGCTGGGGGCGAGGAACCATCGTATGCCCATGCCATGTGAGAACTGATTGAGGGAACTGAGGATGCTTAACCTCATGGGGGACAGGAGAGCTGTCCTCAAGTGTTTGAAGGCTGTCACATGCTAACAGGAACAGAGACAACTGGGCTTGATAACAGGGATAACTTTCCAGGAACTAGAGCTGTCCAAGGGAGAATGTATCACCTTCTACTGCCACCTCACCAGATGCCTTTAAGTAAGGGCTAGATGACTGCATGGTGGATAGATTGTAATGAGAACTCTTTAGGTACAAGAATAGAGTACAAATTCGAACTCGTAGCAGATGGTTTCTTCTTGCTCTGAAATTCTGTGAATTACTGTCTTCTCATGGTCCTCTCAAAATTACACAACTGTAATTTTGTCACTGGCCTCAGGGGCCAGAACTCTGGTCTCCAACCCCGAATCCCAGTGCTTTGTAAGCACTCAATAAATGTTTTTTCATTTATCCATTCACCCCAACTCCAGGGTTAATCTTTCCTTCTGATAGGAGGGTTTGAAAAGCATCTAGGTCATACAATAGATAGAGAGAGCACCAGGCCTGGGTTCAAATTTGGCCTCAGATGCTTCCTCACTGTGTGACCCTGGGAAAGTCCTTTAAGGCCAATCTCCTAGCCCTTGCTACTCTTCTGTCTTAGAATTGATACTAAGACAGAAGGTAAGAGCTTTTTAAAAAGAAGGAGGAGAGTTTGGAAGGTCCTTGGAGCTTATCTAATCCAATCCCCTCATTTTGCAGATGAGGAAACTGAGACCAAGCCAAAGGAAATGACTTGTCCTCTGACTCCAATACAGCACCTCAAGCAAATCATTTCACTTTTCTCAGCCTTACTTTTCCTCATCTGTAAAATGAGAGAAATTGAACTAAATGGCTTCTAAGGCCCTTTCCAATTCAAAATAACTCGTCACCTTCAATACGAGACACGACTGAACACTTGTTCTCAGTGAAAGGCATCTGGGCACAGGGGCACTTCCATGAGAGACTCTGTACAATTGTTACTGGCAGGTGGTACCAGTGACCTGACCCAGCCACCAAAGGTCCCCAGAGAGAGCCGGGACCCAGTGGCAGCAGACACAGTGGTTTTATTAGTTGCCTTCTCCCAGAGGCACCATCTCAGCACATTTCAGGGTCCCTCAGCCTCAACCAAGATGGCAGAAAAGCCTGATAACTTATAGACTGGGAATCTGCCCCCGACTCCATAGAAGAAGGAAACTAGCATCAGCTATTAAAGGGTTGAGATCATCCTTTGGGGGAGGAGAAGTTTGATCGATGGAGCCAGGGGTGTTAGCGGGGAGTCCCCCCCCCACCTCTCCACTGGCCACCATGGTCAGAGGTGCACCTGCAGAGTGAATGGGAGCTTAGTGTATATATAGAGAGAGAGTGCCAGGGAAGAGGTAGGCTGGTGTTTCAGCCCCACCTTATGCAAAGATGTCAGAGTTGGACCAAGTGCCTCCTCCCCCTGGGGCACTCCAAGAGGGCTGAAGGAATGGCTTGGGCCACACAAAGGCTTCCCTGGTTTCTCTGGTTCCTGCCAGCGGAATACTCAAGTATCAGTCAGGCTCCAGGCTCCCAGCTCTCTGATTCTCTCTCTCTCCTTATCTCCTCCTGCCTTCACAATCCCAGCCCTTGTTCTCAAGCCAGGCCAGGCAGTGGCTGCTGAGCCTGGTCCCAGCTCCCAGGCCCTCACATGAGGCCCAAGGCACAACGGGGCCTGGACTGATCCCAGTGCTAGAAACAGGATGGACTGGGTCCCAATGAATCCTTTTTTTTCTGATCTAATTCATACTTGGAAACTTTGGTCAGAAGAGAAAGTGGTCGGGCAGACATGCGAATAATATGCAAGTGTATGCTAGTGAGCACTCTTCCCCCATCCTTTCAGACTTTCTGTGGGAGCAGGTATGAGAGGAAGGGGTGGGGGTGGGGGTTCCCAAGGAAGAAAGACAGAAATCAGAGAGTGCATAGTGCAAAGACACAACGCCTACCTTCCAGGATCCCCAAAGGTTCCCCAAGAGTCAAGGGCCCAGGGAAGGGTTAGAACTCTAGAATTGAATCCTTCTCCAGCCTACAGAGCAGCACCCACAGTGGAGACAGCTCCTAGCCCCTGGGGAGGAGGACCTGGATCAAGTTAGGGTTCCACCATCACGCTGCTGTTGGTCACCCGGACACCAAACCATCCCTTCCAGTAGACCGTGTCCTGGCCTCCATGCTCGAAACGGACAAATCGAACTCCTGGCCCATAGTCTCTGAAGGTGTGAGAGATCTGAGAAGATGGAAAGCAGGATCATACATACACACACATACTCATACATCTTTCTGGCCCTTGGGGGCACTCATTTCAACAAAAAAAACAATAAAACCATGACTTACACAACCCCCCCTTTCCTTTTCCTTCCCAACAGCGACTTGTGTTGTATAGTGATGAATGCTTGTGGCTTACCCACCACCATTGCACCATAACCTTCATGAGGACAGGGGCCATGTCTCGTCGCCTTGTCAGGTCTTGTATCACCTCCACCATCACCTTCAGCCAATGGTTCCCTTCTGTATTTGTTTCTTTGTTCACCCTAGCAAATCTGCTCAGTGGCTCCCACCCCAACTGGCTCATTTCCGCCATGTTTACCTTAATCTCTTTCTGTAAATCCCATTCTTTGAGGGTGGTGTTTGGTGTTTCTAAGACTCTTATTCAACAATCTTCTCCCCAACACACACATACACACACACACACACACACACACACACACACACACACACACACACCCCTTCCGTATTTACGATCATCTCAGTTTGAATTGGCCATGCTCACCCTTCGCAGGGGAGGAGAACGAGTTCCTAGATTTTCTTCCCTGGCTATGGATGCAATGTCAGAGGAAGTCAGATCCTCTCCCAGCTCCCTTTGCTCATTCATTGTCTGTGTGATCTGGGATGGGGACAACTTCTCAATCAAACTTGGGAGCTCTGTGGTCTACACCAAGGGACCCCTTCCAACTCTGTCTAATCCTATAATTCTGTATTGAGTTAGAGAGAGTTCCCTGATGGTGGAGATTGTCTCTACCCATCAGTGCTCTCCAAAACCAGTCCTCGAGTGCTGTTCGCTCTTAGTCAAGGCTTATATACTTGGGACTTGGTTACCAATGGACAACTAGGGCACCATCGATCTGGGCTGGAACCTTTCCAATCCAAGAAAAGAACTACTTGTCTCCAGCTCTCTTGTCCCCAGAGCAGCCTGCTTCAAACTTTTGGCCTTTCTTAGTCATGAAGGTGGATGATAGCTCAGTCCTGGAACTTTCTTTCCTTCTTCCCTCCCTGCTATCTGCCCACTGACCCATTCCCCCATTCTGAGCTGGCCCAGCCCTTCCTCTCTCTCGGTCCCAAGAGACAGATACATATCTACTTCTCAGATTTCAGGAATAGAGCAGAACTGGTTTCTGAGTCCCTGTCCTTGTGGCTCTTGCCTCCTTCCTACTGCTTTTGTCCATCTTCATTCATTTGTCACCCAGGACTCAAGCCCTTGAGAATTAAAAAAAAAATCTCTATATAACTTCAAGAGGAAAAGAACGTCAGAGGCTCTCCCATCTAAGCCTCAAATGATCAGAAATCCCCTCTACAGCCTTCTTACTAAGGAATTTCTACTTGAAAACCTGAGCCCATTGTCACGCTCTTGGACATCTCTGGTTGTGGGGACGTTTTCTCTCTACATTAAAGCTCTACAATTTTTGCTTGGCCCCAGAGGTCAGAACAAGTCTGTTCCTACTCCAGGTAATAGCCCTTCAGATCTTTGCTCCATGCTAAGCCTTTTCTTTTGAGCTCCCGGTGAAACATGGAAGTTCCTTCCAAGGGGTGTTTATATGGTATGCAATCTTTCTCTGAACCAAGTTAGTTCCATTCTTCCCTATTCACCTTAGATTTATAGTTTTCAATTTTTGTTTTACCCACCAACCACCATCCATAGGCTGCCTCTCCCTAGTTTCCCAGCCTCAGAGCCGGCCCCTTTCTGGGCCTCAGCCCAAGGTTCTGCCAGACAAGCCTTTCCCCAACTTCCCCAAGAAGGAAGAAGCTCCCATCCCAGCCCCAGTCACCTCAGCTCAACCCCTTTGCCCAACTAAGCCCAGGCTTGCCCTGAATCTCCCTCAGCTGCTTGTCACCTCTGTCCAGCCTGTGTCACTCTGCTGGGGCACTGCCACCGTCCCACTCTTGTATTCGGCCAGGACGTCCTCGTGCTCAGACAGCAATTTCACACACAGCTCGTACAGGCAGCCAGAATCAATTCTACTCGAGTACCTGCAGGGGAACCCCTCACCTCAGCCCAGCTCCCAGCCCCACCTCTTTCCTCCCTCCTCATGCCCTTCCACTCTGGCTCCCTTCCCCCTCTACAAAACAGATACCACTAAGTCACCGCAGCTCTCAGAAGGGGGTGCAATGTATTTCTACACTCTGGCTGCCCACCCACCTCAGCCTAGCTCTCAACTCCACCCCTTCCTGCCCTCCCTGGTACTCTTCCACCCTCTCTTCTTCCACCCTCTACAGAAAAAAAAAAAAGCTAGCAATAAGCCACCAAATTCTCAGAAAGGGGAGCGAGGCATTCTGTGCCCTTATCCACAACTCAGTCTTATCCCCCAACTGTTTTGTAGCTGGCAGGGCTGAAAGGTCTCCACCACCTCCATAGCTCCCCATCTCCACCCCCTAGTGTGTTCCTCACCAGTCCTTCACCACGATAGCGGGCTGAGTGGTGTCCATCAGTTCTTCCCAGTACCCCTCTGCCCGCAGGTCAACTACTTGGGCTTTGCGGCACCATCTGAGAGAGAAGGGGTTAATGGAAAAGAAACCCATTCCAGGCACCTCTCTCCCTTCCCCTACCCAGGGCCCATCCTGTCCTCTTACTCGTAGGAGGTGACGAAGTATTTCTTGACATTCTCGTCTTCTGGAAAGTCAAAGCCACCATCTCCAGGAATTTCCTCCACCCTCCAGCCATCTCCACCGTGCTCCACGTCCCCCCAAGCCTCGAACTCCTCTGTGGAGAGTCAAAAGCAGAGTGTGTCCACACTTTGCAGCCAATGCACTTGATTGGCCTTCTTTAAATCAACTGAGCCCAAGACTGGGTAGCAGAGAAAGACTAGCAAATGTGGATTTGGCTTAGGGTTGAGAAAGGACTTTAAAAAACAAAAAGTGTAACCTGGGGCTGGCTGCCTGAGTATCCAGGCTTAACATGGGCCTGGTTTAGTGGATGGAACAAAGAGTGGGGCATCTGAGCATCTGGCCATCTCCATTCCAGGCTTCCTCCTTCTCTTGGGTCCAGTAAGTTAAGAAGAGATGGTCACTGAGCCACAAAGTAAGTCCTGTTAAGTCACAAAGTACCATCCCTCATTTTCCCCTATATCCTATTAATCAGTCAAACAAATATTTATTATGAATTATGTGCCAAAGCACTGTCCTAGGCACTATGGATACAGAAGCAGAAGTGCCTTCAAGGAGCTTGGCCCCTACCCCATAATCACAAGGGAGTATTTATCCTGAAAACTGAGCTCTTCCCCAACCCCCTCACAGAATTTCAGAATTGCAGGGGCCCATCCCTAAAAAAGATTAAATCCTTTCAAAGCAAATACAAAATAAGTGGGCCTTCAGCCTTTGCTTAAAATGCTGCACCATTTTCTAAGGGAGGAGAGCCTACTGCCCTTCCATTCCACCACCACCACCACCGACCAGTTCCAGTTGTTTCAAAGTTTATCTTTCCATCAAGAGAACAGAAATCAAATCCTAGTCCCTTCTTTGAGGGATTGGCAGGGAGGGGGAGAGGGGAGATAGAGGAGATTTGAATCCACCCTTTTAGGAAGCCTTTCTCTAATGACTACTTAGATTCTCATTCCCAAAAGGGAAGAGAGGGATGTATCTAAATCGATCTAGATTCCCATTCCCAAAAAGGAAGAGAGGGATCTATCTAGATCTATCTAGATTCTCATTCCCAAAAGGGAAGAGAGGGATCTATCTAGATAAATCTAGAAGAGATAGTTATTGGATAATTGGATAATTAAACTGAGATCCCAAAAAAGATCACAGCAACCTATCAGAGTACAGATTTAGAATCAGAAAAAATGTTAAAGGATATCTATTCCAACTTCCTCATTTTGAAGACAAGGAAATGGAGGTGAAATGGATTACTCCGTCACACAAACAGTAAGTGGTCATGCCTGGATACAAACTCATGTCCTTAACCCCTCAAATTCAGTATTCCTTTCACTCTATCTTACAACTTCTATTTAACTGACTGAATCTATTAAGGTAAAATTTCTTGGCAGCTAGGTGGGACAGTAGATAGAGCACCAGGCCTGGAGTCAGGAGAACTTGGATGCAAATCTCACCTTAGCCACTTCCTAGCTGTGTGATCCTGGGCAAATCATTTCACTCTACTTGTCCTTCTGTCTTAAACTTGTTTTTAAGATAAAATGTAGGGGGCAGTTGGGTAGCTCAGTGGACTGAGAGCCAAGCTGAGAGATGGGAGGTCCTAGGTTCAGACGATTCCCAGCTGTGTGACCCTGGGCAAGTCACTTATCCCTCTTTGCTTAGCCCTTACTGCTCTTCTGCCTTGGAACCAATACATAGTACTGATTCTAATGTGGAAGGTAAGGGTTTTTTTTAAAAAAGATAGAATGTAAGAGTTTTTGAAAAAAGATAAAACTTAGTAGCGATAGTTGTAAAGTCTTGCTCTTGGATTTAAAAAAATCATAAGCATAGTGTAGGGCTAGACCAATGGTGTCAAATCTAAATGGAAACAGTAGCTACTAAACCATACCTAAGGATCCTATGGCCACACACTGACTTAGGAAACTACAGAGTAACATTATCTGCATTCTATTCTATTTTTATTTAATTTTGTTAAATACTCCCCCAACTACATTTTAATCTGGTTCACTTTAGCCCTTGGGAGGGTTGGTTAATTCTTCTGGGCTAGTTCAGTATGACTCAATATGCCAATAGAGAGGATGGAATCTCGGGCTAACAGTCCATTATTGCTGTACTGTGCCCTGAGCAGTCCCTGTCTAGGGTCCTGAATTCAGTTCTGGATCCCACATTTTAGAAAGGACCTTGATAAGCAAAGGAGTGTCCAGAGGAAGTCAGGTAGGGAGGTAGAGAGCCTCGATTTTGTGGTTTAGGAAGGTAATTTAAAGCAGATGAGCTGGTTAATTTAGGAGAAGATTTGAGGGGGGGGCATGTGCCATGGGGTAGGGTGGCATGATCTCCATCTTCAAATATTTGAAGGGCTGGCTCAAGAAACATGGTTTCACCTTGTCCAAAGGACAGAACCAAGGGCAATGAGTGGAAGATATGGAAAGACCGATTTTGTTTTGATGGAAGAAGCTTCCATACTTTGGGAAGTATCCAAAAGTGATAGGCAGCCTCAGAATGTAGTGAATGCTTTACTACTGGCTGTCATAAGACTTAGAACTGAAAGTGCTTTTAGAAATCTAATCTAGGGGTATCCAGGTGGCTCGGTGGATAGAGAGCTATGTCTGGAAATGGGAGGACCTGGGTTCAAACTGAGCCTCAGATACTTTCTAACTGTGACCCTGGACAAGTCATTTGGCATCAATTTCCTAACCCTTGCCACTTCTCTACCTTATGAGCAATACTGAGCATCCATTCTAAGACTAAAGGTAAGCATTTTTTAAAAAAAGAAAAGAAATATAGTCTAACAATTTCATTTTACAGATGAGGAGACTGAGGCCCATAAAGGCAAAGTGGCTTGCCTAGGGATTGTAGTTATAAGTGTATTAGGAGTAGGGAGAAAGCTAGGATTGGAGCCAAGAATTCCAAGCTGTTCAAACTGAAGTTGGTTGGCCACCTGTCAGAGGATGCTGAAGAAGTCCTAAGTGGAGATGGGTTAGACCAGGTACCCTCTAAAGTTCCTTCCAATTCTAAAATCCTATGTGTCTAAATAAGACACTAGGACACTAAGTAAGACACTAAACACATAGACACAAAAATGAGAGTCAAATTGAACTAAGGTTATTGAGGAATGATGCTACCTGGAGGGATGGGTAGATGAAATGACTTGCAAGTCTGTCCCCAATCCACCTGCCTCCATTGTCAGTGACATGGGGGTCCTTGTTAATCATTTAGATACCTTTTTATTTGCCTTAGCTTATAGGTAGGGAAAGGCAAGGGGTCGTGGTGGTCATGACTTTAAATCTAGATTTCTGACTTCCCTCCCCTTCTTCTCCTCTTTTTCCTCTCCTCCTCCTTCTTCCCTTCTCTTCCCTTCTCCTTTCCATCTTTCTCCCCTTCCCTTTCATCTCCCTTTCCTCCTTTCCTCTCTTCTTTTTTGCTTCTTTCCCCTCATTTTTCTATTTCCTTCCCTTCCTCTACTTTCCTCTTCCTCTCTCCTCTCCTTCCCCTCCCCTCACTTCTTTTTTTCCTCTTCTTCCCCTTCCTTTTACACATCTTCCCTCCCTTCCCTTTCCCTTGCTTTCCTCCCCACTTCCCTTACCTCTCCTCTCTCTCCTCTCTCTCCTCTCTCTTCCTTCCCTTTTCCCCCTCCCTTCTCTTTCTCTCCTCTCCCTCTCCTTCCTTCCTCCCCTTATCTCTCCTCTCTTTCTCCTTCCCCACCCCTCCCCTTTCCTATCTCTTCCCTCTCTCCTTTCCATTTCCCTCCCTTCCCTCCAATTCCCTCTCTCCCCAGGTTATTTTTCTTTACCTTCTCCAAAAATGTTCTTGAGCAGATTTCTCTTCCACTTGTGGAGGAAGTAGAAGAACTGCCAGTTCTCTCGATCTTCTTCCACCTCATCCTCCCCTGCCAGCCCTTCCTGCTGGCACTTGAGGATCCAAAGTGAAGCACTGTCCACCAGGGCCTTCCACTGCAGGCACACCAGTCGGCACATGAGCACCAGCTCAGTGGCAGGCACTAAGGCCAGAATTTGGATGAGGACAGGCTCAGGCAGGGATTCGATGCCCATTTCTGGCTGGTCCAGACTCTCTGGGGACAGATTGGGTAGAAAAGGGGGCAGAATTTTGGTCAGTCCTCTGCCTTGAGACCATACCTTCTCTTCTTCTAGGTTTCCTCTGAAAACAATACCTAAAAATATCAGGTCCCCCTTTATCTTTGAGAGACAACACAGTATAGCAGAAAGGACACTGGCTCTGGAGTCAAAGGACTTGGATTCAAATTCCACCTCTGATACACCTGCATGACCTTGGACAAGTGACTTGGTCTCTTTTGGCCAGTTTCCTCTTCTGTCGTAGGAGGGAATTACTTGGACCACTTGGCTTCTGAGAGCTCCATCTAGCTCTACATCTAGGATCCTAGTATCCTTAGTCCCACGAATAATGCTCTGGAAATATTAGATGCTTAAACAATGTTCATTTGAACAGAATATTCCAGAGACAGGGACAGAGAATATAGTCTGTTAGCTCACACAAACACGAGGTCCTTGGGATTTACATATTGCTGGGAGTACTTAAAGTGTTTTTCCCAGAAAATCCTAAGGGTGGATAGTGCAAATACTGTTAACCTCATTTTACAGATGAGGAAACTGAGGCTCTAGGAACTTCAAGGGATTGTTAGATCCCTGGGATCCTTGGATCTCTAGAGTTGGAAGGGATCTCAGATCTTGATAGAAGATCAGAGAGGATTAGTAATGTCCTCCAAGTCACATAGAGGTAGCAAACATAAGAGGTGGGATTTCAATCCAGGTCAATTGACTCCAAAGTCAGCATCTTTGGATTTTCATCAGGCTTCCTATTGGTGGAACATAGGATATTCAAAAGCCAGAAGGACGTTGGAGAACATCAATTCCAAATTCCTCTTTTCATAGGTAGGAAACTAAGGATCAGAGAAGAGAAGTACAGAGCCAGAATTTGAATATAGGTCCCAAAGCTCCAAGTTCAGCACAAATGTACCCATTTCAGGGTCCAACTCCTCCAGGAAAGCTTCCTTCATCCTCCCTCCACCTCCCCACTGACACAGTTCCCTCTTCTGAATGCAAAGAACACTTGATTATCTTCATATACTGCTCTGTACTAGAATTATTAATCATCCAATCATTAAACATTTGTTTACCTACTATGTGTCAGGCACTGTGCTAGGCACGGAGGCTACAGATACAAAGAAGGATACAATCCTTGCCCTTCAAGCTCTTACATTCAACCTATGTGCATCCCTATCTCCCTGAGTAGCCTGTAAACTCTTCAAGGACACCAGTCTAGTCTGACTCATCTTTAGGAGTGTTTTGCCAAGGGCCTTACACATAGTTGGCATCAGAGAGACATTGATTTGAAATGGAATTGTGTGCCACTTAGGCACTCAGCGCATGTAGCCCAGCTTCCCCTTGACCTTTGCCACATTCCTGTGGGATGACTATAAGAATTATTTCTCCCATTTTGCAGAAAAGGAACATGAAAGAACCATGGGAAGATTTGGGTAAACCGATTCAGTGAAGCTAGTAAAAGGAAAGAAACAGATAATAAATACTGCAAAGGAAAAAAAAGAAAGTAAACGAGTTATAATTATAGGCACTAATCTTAAGCCCTGCAACAGAGGAAAGGAACTTCTTCATTCAAGATGGTGTACAATGCTGCAAAAGCCATAAATTTAGTTATTGGATTTTTCTTTGTCGTGAAGAAAGGCTATTGGAGAGGGGAGAAATCCAGAAATTACTTTATTATAAAAAGAAAAGGCATCAAACATAAGGTAAGTATAATAATCAAACATGGCCTTGAAGAACATAACTTCCTGACTTGTAAAGAGATGAGGGACTGTGGATGCAAAACATAGCATGGTTGGTCAATGTCAGTTTTGCTAAACTACTGCCCCCCTCTTTCTTTCTCCTCATTATAGCATTATAACAGATAAGTTATCTAACTCACAGAGAAGGGAAGAGATATCTTGGGAAATGAACGAAATGTCAAAAATAAGAGGTATCAGTTTTTAAAAGTGGCATAAATATAACTTTTAAAAGATGAAGAAATAAAAAGAAGCTGAGGCCCAAAAAGGTTTGGCGACTTTCCCCAGGTAATCGAGATGAGAAGCCTGGACCACTGAGGTTTCATCAAGCTCTCTGCCCTATAGATGAGGGCATTCTCTTGGGACCAGGACCCAGGAGTCCTAACCATTCCTTTGTCTTCAGGGTCCAGCTCAGGCCCTGGCTGGACACCTGATGCTCTCAGGATGGCACACCCTGCTCTAGTCAGCTCTCCTGGCCCTTGGCCCTGTGCTCTGAACCCAGGATCTGATTACCTCCTTACCCCCCTATCTCTTCCCCACACAACTACCTATATTGTTGCTGGTTGGAAAGTTATCTGGCTCCTGGAAACTGCCACAGGAGCTGACTCACTCACCTAGATTTGGCCCCTGAGACCAGAGAATTACTGGACCCTGGGAACAACAGGTCCTTCATTCTGGGGCCATGCAGAGGGTACAGTGGAGAGACAGTATGGCACCATGGAAAGAATGCTGGAATGGCATCAGGGAACCTGGGGTCAAACCCTGTTCTGCTACTCACTCCCTGTATAAACCTAGCCAAGTCAATCTTGCCTTCAGGACTCAGTTTCTTCATCTGTAAAATGAGGGAATTGGATTAGATGAGATCAATTCAATGAGTCAATCATAGGCTAAACCACAGGTCAAGTATTCAAGAGTAAGGGGATTTAAATCATTAGACCTGACTTAGGGCTGGGGATGTAGGGGGTCTCTAGGGCACAGGGGCTCAAATACACTTAGATAGGATTCAGAGGACATCAATCAATCAACAAAGGTTTGGAAAGGACCTACTGGGTGCCAGGCACTGTGCTGGAGATGAAAAAGACAAATGAAAGAGTCGCTGTCCTAGAGGAGTTTGGGGCATGAGTGGAAAATGAGCAAGGCACAAAAAATGTACCAAAAGTACAGCTGGAGCCACCCCACCTCCCCAAAGGACACACTGACTCAGCAAATGGCCTCTCAGCCCATCAAAGGAGGACAGCAGCTTTATGCCACTCAGCATCAGCCTGGCCTCTCTGCACACACTCTTGGTGGAACCCCAAACATAAACAATACTTAGTGGGTTCCCCTCTCCCCAGAGCCCTTGCTGCTTTGTTGGCCAATTTGGCACCACTAAGAAATGATAGTGCCAGTGAAGTGAAGAGAGGAACAGAACAGGTATCAAATAGGGAGAGGGGAGGGGAGGGGCAGGGAAAGGAAGAGAGGGGAGGGAAAGGAGATGGAAGGAGGTGTATCACTCCTTGAAATGCCATAGAGAAAGAGAACATGGGTCACCGCCTGAGACAAGGAGTGCTGAACAAGTCTGAAATTAAGCAAGTTCCTTTTCCCTCACACATCTGACTCAGTTTCTCTCACAAATCCACCCCTCCTCCCTAAGCTGAGAGGGCAGGTGCACAAGCCTAGAGTACTACGTTAGACTCCATTGACAAAGGCTCCTCTGGGGAGACCCAGAGACAGCTGGTGGAAGAGTCTACAAGGAAAATGAGTTCTGTGGTCCCTACCGATGGGGAGACTAAGGCCTGGGTGGGTAAATCCGGTAGATCGCCAACAAAAAGCCCAAAAGCGGAAAGCCCCTTTCCTGATGGCCACCTTCACCCACTTTTCCTGGAAACGGGAAATCGCTTTGCTGCCTTTACCTGTGTCCCGCCCCCCTTCTCCACCACCCACCCCGTTGGGGGGAAAGGGGTGACTCCTGCCTGGGGACTTCCCTGTCCTGCAAAGTACCCCCTGGCCAGGCTGAGAAGACTTCATCGGTCCTCCCCGGTTCCAGGCACATTTTTTTTCTACCTGAATCACCGTCTCCTTCCATATTTTCCCGGTGCAAGGGATGCAACGATCAGCAGAGGAGGAGGGGAGTAGCGCCGCCCCGGCTGTTCCTCTCCTGCAGGTCTCAGGCAGCCAAGATGCTACGCCCTCCTCTGCCCTGCACAGACTGCCGCAGCTCTGCTACCCTCTCTGCTCTCCGGCGCCGGTGCGGGCAGGCGAGGCTGGCCAGCGCCTCTTAAAGGGAACCGCTACCCCGCCCTGGCCCGCCGCGCTCCTCCTCTGCCCTTGGCTCCGGGCCCAGTCCGGCTCCGCTGGGAATGCTGCGGCTCACATCCACGCTCCACAGTCAGCTTTGGCCCTTAGCACGCAGAGGGGGTACCCAGGAAGCCAGGAGTCCGCGGAGAGCCAGCTTACCTGGGCCATGAATGGACGGGGGAGGGTGCCCTTTCAGAAAAGAGGTCCAGGCTGGGAGTCTGCATCTGCCGAAATGGGCCAACTCCCCTGGCCTTAAGGAGGAAGGGGCGCGCTTCTAGGTCAAACTAGACTGGGGAGAAGGAAGACAAGAAGTGATGGGGGAAAGGGGGGGCTGGAAAAGGGAGTGAATGTTGTGACCAAAAGTAGCAAGAGCATTGACCTGAAAGTGGGGAAAATGGGTTTGTAGCCCTACTCTGCTCTGTGCGACCTTAAACAAGTCATTTCAAACCCCTCTGGGCCTCATTTTCTCTAAACGGGGCTCTTGGCTCAATGATCTCTAGAGGAGCACCCCCACTCTCCCGCTCTGACTTCTGTGTTCTAAGGTCCCTCCCAGCTCAGTTCTGAAGCCTCTCCAGCTCTGCCATTCCAGGCTGTAAGGTCAACTTCTCCTCCAAATGCGTCTCCGCTTGGGTGAGTTATTTGGGGCAGAAGCTGGATAGGAGGGCAGCATTTGAAAAAGCAAAATTTTCACATGATTCTTCCTTCAGGAGGGGATGATAATACCCAGCTCCTCTAGGCACCTTAGAAAATGGCGTTTCCCAGATCTGTTCAGTTGAGTTCAATGGAAACTCAAGTGGATAGGGAGAAGGGCCTGATTGGAGGGAGGAGGCCTGGATACCCATCCTATCTCTGCCAGTAACTGTTGATGTGACTTGAGACAAGTCACTTCTATACACCCTTTGTTTCCTCCTCTTTAAAATGAGACAATCTAGTCTAAGGTTTAACATCCTTCACACACACACACACACACACACACACACACACACACACACACA
>NC_058132.1:46758108-46784957 GCF_016433145.1 Gracilinanus agilis
AGCAAGCAAGAACTTGAATCATGTAACCATGGAAAATTTTTTTCTAAAAAATAAAAATAATAAAACACAATAAAATACAGAAAACATTTTATTTCAAAACAAAGTCAGTATACCTTATTTATCACACACCCTTTCATTTCTACATGAATTTGACACCACTGTTCTAAGGACATATTGACATTCTATATTAAGGATTCTCTGAACTCAGTCCATGTTATCCCTCCCCCTCATCACACACACAAACTCCAGCTCTGACATTCTTTGTCCTAGGGAATCCTTTTAACATATCTTCTATGATCTAATGGCCCTCTGATCTCAGAAAGACTATTTTAAGATGCCACCCACCCCTCAGTTCCAGCAAGGACAGGGGAACTGGAACACACACATGCCAACTTTGATATGTTCTAAGAGCCTTCCCAGCTGTAATATTTAATTGTGAAAGTCCTTTTCAGTTCTGATATTCTCTAAGATTCTTACCAACAGAAACATTCTCTGTTCTAAAATGTCCTTTTCCAGCTCTGACGTTCTAAGAAGTTCTAAGGATTTTTTTTTTAGTTTTAATGTTTTAATGTTGGTTCTGCCACTGACTTGCTGTGTGAGTAATGTCATGTCTGAATTTTTTTAATTTTTTATTGATTAATTTAGAATATTTTTCCATGGTTCCATGATTCATGTTCTTTCCCTCCCCTCTTCCCACCCCCTCCCGTAGCCAACGCGCAATTCCACTGCGTTTTAGATGTGTCAATGATAAGGACCTATTTCTAAGGAATACTTCTAGCTCTGACATTTCCTAAGGTCCATCAGAACTCAAATCTATGTTCTAAGATGTACACACACACACACACACACACACACACACACACACACACACACACTCCATCTCTGACATCCTAGATTCTAAGGCTAAGCTCTTCCCCGCTGTAACAGTCAGTTCTGGGGGCCGCGCAGCTCTGTTATCCTCAGTTCTAAGATTCTTCCCAGCTCCAACACCCTCAGATGCTAGGATCCTGGGAGTGGGCGGGGCTCAGCACTCCGGGTTTGGGGGGGGGGGGGAGAGGGAGGCGGAGGAAGAGAGGAGGCGGGACTCTGCAGGGCCGAGGGGCGGAGCCTCAGACCAGACCAGCACTCCCTCCGCCGGCTGAGCGGCCCGCCGCGCCAGGAGCTGGGAGGGGGTTCCTGCCGCGCAAGATGCTGGGGGTCTCCAAACGGCGTTTTCGAGGTCACTGCTGGGGGTGGGGGCGGTACGATGGGGGAGCCGGGAGAGAATCGGCCAGAGAGGGAGGGGGCACGGGCTCACTGCGGCCCTAGAGCCGTGCTGAGAGGCCGAGGCTAGAGCTGGGAGCTAGTGCGCCAGGGTCCTTGTCCCCCAAGGGCAGTGCCGCACTGCAGGCCGGGCGGGGGCGCGCGGCGGCGGAGGCAGGAATTTTCCAGGCTAAGCTGGCAGAAGCTACTGGAGCCAGGCCTGCAGGGAACGGGAGATGGAACTGCGGAGGGTCGGGGAGGGCGAGAAAGCAGAGAGGACAGGGATCCAGCTCGGACCGCTGGTGTAACAGCAAAGGAAACTGAGGTCCGCAGAGGGACAAGAGCTTACCCAAGATCTCACTGCGGTGTACTGACTGCCATTCACGAAAGTACCGAGCAACAGATGCCCACACACGAACACACACACACCTCTATTACTCTTAAGTGTAGCTCATCTCTGATCTGAAATGGAACCCAGGACGCAAATGATCCACAATAAAGATAATTCCCAGAATCTGACTGTCAAAAGTTTATGAATATTGAAAGATCCGTTTTACAATCTTTTCTGATTTTGCACAGTAATATGATGCATTTTAATGACATTTGAATGGAATGGAATTAGGGCATGAGCTGGGGCCCCATTTCTGCCGGTTATTGTAATCTGACTGATTGTGGGAAAGCCACAGCCTCTCCCTGGGTCTCAGTTTCCTTATCAGTCAAATGAGGGGATCTTATTGGAAAAGCTCAAAAGTCTCTTCCAGCCCATACTCACTGTCAATGGGGAGAGGTGGCCCTAGAAGTGTCTTTCAATCAGGGAGCACTTAAGTGTCATACTGTGTGCTGAGCAGTGAGACAAAAAGATAAAAATAAAACAGTCCCTGCCTTCAGGAGATTTACGGTCTAACCAGCAGGAAACAACACATGCATATATAGGAATATGCCAAAAAGATACAGGATATTTAGAGGAAAAGGGCACTAGCAAGGAGTGGAATCAGGGAAGGCTTCATGTAGAGTACAAATTCTGTAGTCTGCAACCTAACTTTTTAACAATATGTTGATAATTATACTATGTAATATGATTGGTTTTCTTTACAAGCCTCTGTATTTTATTTTATAAATTTAGCAACATTATTAACAACCACAGACTTTGTACATATGTGTTTGCTTGTTGTCTCCTCTATTAGATTGTGAGCTCCTTGAGGGCAAGGATTGTCTTTTTCTTCTTTTTATATGCCCAGCATTTAGCACAGTGCCTAGCACATAGTAGGCACTTAATAAATACTGATTCATTGATTTGTCAGACTGCCAAAGAGTTCCATGACACACACATATAAAGGCTAAGAACTCCTTGGTGTTGCTTGAGCTGAACCTTGTAGGAGGGTAAAGGATTCTGAAAGGCAAGGAAGACACTA
This sequence comes from Gracilinanus agilis, assembly GCF_016433145.1. Taxonomy (NCBI): domain Eukaryota; kingdom Metazoa; phylum Chordata; class Mammalia; order Didelphimorphia; family Didelphidae; genus Gracilinanus; species Gracilinanus agilis. The sequence goes on from NC_058132.1 coordinate 46,760,763, forward strand.
GGCATGAGGGACAACCTGTGCAAAGGCAGAGATGGGATGTGACATTCAGTGTGTGAGGAACAGCAATGCCAGTACCTGGGTGATTAAAAGGATAGTTTCTGGAAGAAGAGTAGGTCTGGAAGGAAAGATAATGAGTTTGAAATAATGGAAAGTCATTCCATTCTGGATACCTTGGAATATTTAATAGGCAATTGGTGATGTGGGATTTTGTTCAGGAAAGAAGATTAGATAGATAGATAGATAGATAGATAGATAGATAGATAGATAGATAGATAGATAGATAGATAGATAGATAGATAGATAGATAGACAGAGATAAATGAATAAAGAGACAGACAGATAGATAGAGATGAATAAACAGACAGACAGATAGGTAGATAGATGGATGGATGGATAGATAGCCAGACAGATAGCGAGAGAGAGAGAGAGAGAGAGAGAGAGAGAGAGAGAGAGAGAGAGAGAGAGAGAGAGATCTGGGAAGTGTAAGCATACAACTGAAACCATGGGAAATGAACGTTCTGAAGGGGTGGCCAGGTCTTTTGTATGTTTGTCTCTAACCCATCTCTAGCACTTTTGCTGTGGCCCCTGAAGACAGCACTCCTCATAGGCATGTTCCTGTTGTGATGCTCATGTGTATGTGCCTATACGTGTGTGTGTGTGTGTGTGTGTGTGTGTGTGTGTGTTCCCCATCACCTGGACCCGGGGCAATGCAGAATTGTGAAGGTATATGTGTTATATACATTGACTCACTGGGGCCATGGTGAGTATAGACACTGCCCCCGGTAGGAACGTTCTCACTCTTTATGTATGTCCCCCACACCAGGGATCATGGCTGTTCTAGCCACTGGCCCTCAAAGACCTGTGCCTGGTGTTCGCAGATCCCCAGCCCACCCCCAGTGTTGGAACCATGGCTACCATCAACGAGTTGCCAAATAACATCCTCCTGGAATTGTTCTCCCTGCTCCCCGCCCGGGAGCTGCTGCTGCATTGCCGGCCCGTCTGCAGCCTGTGGCGGGACCTCATCGACCTGGTGTCCCTTTGGAAACGCAAGTGCCAGCGAGAGGGCTTCATCCCCAAGAAGTGGGGCCAGCCTGTGTCCGACTGGAAGGTTTTCTACTTCCTCTGCAGCCTCCAGAGGAACCTGATCCGCAACCCCTGTGCTGAAGGTGGGTCCCCTCGGCCTCCATACTGTTAGAGTCTGTACATGGAGACGGCACAGTGTAGACATCAACACTAGCTAGACAGTGTAGACATCTCAATCCCTCAAGATAGTTGGAATATACATTATGCTCACAGAAAATGTACACAGTGTAGATACCAGAGGATGCTGTACAGACCACCAATATTCCGTGTACCTCCACATTGTACATTATACTCACTGTACCACGTTGAGATCCAGTGTAGACACTTAATCTCGACATGACTGCGATGGCCCACTGTAAATGTCATGGTGTACAAGACCCTGCCTATACAACATGAGTAGCTTTGGTATACATGATACGGACTGTACAATATAGACAGGCATATACTTGCTGGTATTTCTATACCAATATATGTACATGGGACAGCTAGGTGGCACCATAATGCACAGAGAGCCCAGACTGGAGTCAGGAAGACTTCTCTTCTTGAGTTCAAATCTCGTCTCAGCTATTTACTACTTAATGTGACCCTGGGTAAGTCACTTCACTCTGTTTGCCTCAGTTTCCTCAGTCTGTAAAATGAGCTAGAGAAGGAAATGGCAAACTGCTCCAGTGTCTTAAGTGCATCGCCTTGGACAAGCCACTTCACTCTCTTTGCCTCAGTTTCCTCAATCTGCAAAATGAGCTGGAGAGGGAAATGGCAAACTCCTCCAGTATCATAACCAAGAAAACGCCAAATGGGGTCACAAACAGTCAAGTATGACTGAAAAAATGATTAAATAATGACATAAGACGGGAAGGCCTGTGTTCATATTGGATTTCAAATACCGTATTACCTGGGCAAGTCAACTTAGTCTCCCTCTGCCTTAATTTCCTCATCTATAAATTGGAGATAATAATCACCCCTACCACCCACCCAGAGTTGTTGCAAGACCCTGATGAGATATTTATAAAGTTCTTTGCAAACCTTAAAATGCCATTTAAATGCCAGTTATCATTATTAGATGGTATAGACATGTGTAGGGTACATGACACAGACTATCATGTGCCATCTATGTATATATAAAACATATTTTTCTATTATATAATATATAATATATAATTATATATGTATATATATACACATATACACATATACTTTTAAAGTAGAATCTTTAATTTTTGTCTTTCCCCAGAAGGGGCTGCCTCTCCTCCCCCAATCCCAATGCAATACTTTTTCTCCCTCCTGCTCTTTCCCCATCCTCCCAAGCTGGTGGCACCATCCAGGCTTCAGCTGTGGCTCAGGATACAGAGACAAAGATAAACCCCCTTAGCGCAGGGTGTCTCTAGACCCACATGGTCCATGCTTATATGTACTCACAGAGTATAGGGCACTAACTGGACGGTGTAGACACCAATAGTGTATATGGAGGTCCAGTGCAGACGCCTCCAGTTGTCATGAATGGCATCAGCCATATAGTGCAGAGCTCCTCAGAATTCATCCTGGCCCCACGTGCCGCTCTACCATCTGCCACACACTATGGATATGTAGACCACGACTGGCTGGCTTATATCATAAATATTGTTGCTAGGCACTTTTACGGGGTCTCCGCTCCACAGACACATTGTAAGTCTGCATAGTTTGTCTCAGCTGATCATACCCCAGGGATGGGGCAGACCACATGTTACCCTTGCAGAGGTCATAAAGCATTGCCCGCCAGGCAGTGGGCATAGAGATATGGTCCAACCCCGTTCCTCAGCAGCCCCTCTCCTTGCCAAAGTAAGAGCCGTTCATAAGTGCAAACAAGCTCAGCAGGATTTCAGAGGTAACTTCTCCCATTCCAACCACACCTCCAAGGCCACCATCCCTGTGAGAAAGCAGGGGAGGAGGGAACCCTGGCCATGAAGAAGGGAGCTCCTCAATAGGAGGTCAGAGATGTCGTTCATTGGGAAAGAACATGGGGCCACAAGAGCTGAGTTGGAATCTTGGTTCTACTGTGTGACTTGCTCCTTCTCTACCTCTGCTTCCTCCTAGGTAAATCAGAGTGGGGGGGGGGGCAGTAGACTAGAAGATCTCCCAGCTCCAAGTCTGTCATCATGGGTCATCAACAGGATCCTTTCTGGGTTGGACTGTGAGTCCCCCCCGCCATGGCTCCCTGGGCTCAGTAAAGGGACTGGTAGTGACTGAAGTGACAACCTCAGCCCCCCTCTAATCTTTGCTCTGCTCCTTAATAGAGGGATTTGAGTTCTGGACCCTGGATGTGAACGGAGGAGATGAATGGAAGGTGGAAGACTTGCCGGGGGACCACGGGAGGGTGTTCCCCAACTCCCACGTCAAGAAATACTTTGTCACATCTTATTAGTAAGAACTGGGATTGGTGGGGACTGGGGGACCATTGGTGGATGGTGGAAGGAGAACTAGGATGCGTCCTGGGGGAGGGGTCTCCCCATCTTCCTGCCCTGCCTGTCACAGATGACTTAGCCAAGAGAAGTCCACAGTCCAAATAACAGCTTTGAACCCAGGATCCCTCATGATGACTAATCTACCCAAGGGTGGGGGGACCAGGGACAAGGGAAGATGTAGTAAAGACCTAAGAAGTGTCCTACTACAGTGTGACCATGAAGTGAATACCACCCCCTACCCTGGAATCCCTCCCCTTCTTTTTCTTCCCCCTGTACCCTTCCCCCCAGCACCTGTCTCAAGTCTCAACTAGTGGACCTGAAAGCTGAAGGATACTGGGAAGAGCTAATGGACAGGACCAGGCCAGACATCGTGGTCAAGGACTGGTAAGTAGCAGTAGCAGGAAGGTGTGTCACCCCTTTAGATTTTTCTAGATCAATGGCAGTCCTGCCTTAATCTCACCAGGTGTGGGCAAAGGAATAAGAGGGAATCAGTGTGGATACAGGTAGGAAGAGAGTGAGAATATCCCTAGGGACTTCCTTTGGAGTCTTCTCTTCTCATTCCTTACTTCATTCAACAAACACTTAGAGGCATGGGGTTGGGTAGAGGAGGTATATAAATGTATACGTCTTATACGTTATAGTCCCTCCCAGCTATCCTGGAGATCACAGCCTAAAACTGGAAGAGGGCTGAAACTTATTCTGCCTGGCCTTAGGAAGAAGAACTAGAAATAATGGGTGGAAGGTTTAAAGACAGGATCTAATGTAAAATTTAAAAAAAAAAACTCCCAGTGACCAAAGTACCCCAAAGAAGTAAACCTCTCTACCTCTCATGCCATCAGCCTCTCAAACTCATACTGTCCAAACTAGAACTCATCACCCTTTCCCCTAAACCATCCTTGCTCTTGTTTCTGTTGAGGGTACTGCCACTCTTTGAACTCAGTATTCTACTTCTTACCTCCTTGCATTTACATATTGTGCCCAGAGCCTTCAGTGCCTTCCCTCTTGTAGTCAGTTCCTGACCCACCTCCCTGCTTTCTTCCCCACTCCCCTACCCCAGGTTTGCTGCCAGACAAGACTGTGGCTGCAAGTATCAGGTCTGTGTACAGCTTCTGTCTTCGGGGCATGTGCCCCTGGGCACCTTCCAGCCAGATCCGGTGGCCATCCAACAGTGGAGTGATGCCAAGTGGAGAGAGGTCAGGAGGGGGAAAGAATGTGGGTACAGAGGGGCCTCTCAGTTGAAGAGGGGTTCCCAGGGTCTAAGGCCTCAGTGCTCCTAGGAGCCACCCATCCTACATCTCCTCTTTTTTCACTGCCTAACCAGGGGAACTAGCTTGGGACTAGAGGCAAGGGACTTAGTGGGATTCTTGGTGGGGAATCAGGTAGCTCAAGCAATTATCATGCAATCAACAAGAACATGTCCTGGGCTGGGTGATGGTTTGGGTGTTCTAGAAAGGGTAGAAAAGACATATATCCCTGTCCTTTTTGACCTTACAGTATACTAAATGTATATGAGAGAAACACTCTATTACCAAAGTGATCCAAGACAAGCTCACATCCTCTTCTTTCTGGGACTCAATTTCCTCATCTGTAAAGTTAGAGCAGAGGAGCTGGGTGGCACAATGGATGAAGCACCAGGCTTGGAATCAGGAAGACATCTTCATGAGTTCAGCTTCACCCTCAGACACTTACTAGTTGTGTGACCTTGGGCAAATCACTTAACTTTGTTTGCCTCAGTTTCCTCATCAAAATCAGTTGGAGAAGGAAATGGCCAACCACTATGGTATCTTTGCCAAGAAAACCCCAAATGGGGTCACAGAGAGTGGGAAATGACTGAAACAACCAAACAGCAACAGCGTTTAGAAGGTTGAACAAGACCATTGGTTCTCAAAGTTCTTTTTTATTTATTTTTTTGCTATGAAGAATTGAGGCACACTGAACAGTTGACAGCAACACAGAAAAGTCAGGAGACTCTCATGTAGGAATAATAATAATAATAATAATAATAATAGCTAGCATTTTCATAGTGCTTTAAGGTTTTCAAAAAGCCAACATTATCTCATCTTATTGTCACAGAAACCCTGGACAATAGGTGCTATTAATATTCCCATTTTTACAGATGAGGAAACAAAGGTAGATAGAAGTTAGAAGATTTGCTCCAGGTCACATAGACTGTAAGTGTCTGAGGCTGGATTTGAACTGAGCTCCTCCTGATTCCAGCCTCAACATTATCCATTGCACCCCTAGCTTGCCTATTGTTTCAAGTGCAAATTCCATACAATTCTTTGCACATTTTTTGAAATTGCTACATTACAACAATGTTTCCCTCCCCTTTTTGTGAGTATAAAGACCCCTTCCTAACACCAAAGTATTTTGTAGCCTATTCCTTTTGATGATGATTGTATATTTGGGAGCAATTAATTGACTGAATATTTCCTTTTTGAAAAATAACCTTGGTGGCTCAGTGGATAGAGCCAAGCCTAAAGATAGGAAGTCCTGGGTTTGAATCTGACTTCAGATACTTCCTAGCTATGTGACTCTGAGCAAGTCACAACCCCCATTGCCTAGTCTTTACCACTCTTCTGCCTTAGAACCAATACTTAGTATTGAATCTAAGACAGAAGGTAAGAGTTGAAATAATAAAAATAATCTTGAAACTCAGGCATTCCTGGCCCACAAGATGGGAATCACTAGATAAGATGATCTCTAAGCACCTTTCCAACTGTATCCTAAGAAATCATAGTTCACAAGGGACTCATAGAAAAACAAGTTTCCAAGAGGATGCATCTGCCCCTGGGATGGTTTCCACAGGCCCTCTCCCTCAGCCCTCTTCCTCTTCCCTTCTTTCAGGTCACCCACACCTTCTCCAACTACCCACCTGGTGTCCGCTATATCTGGTTTCAGCATGGAGGAGTGGACACACATTACTGGGCTGGTTGGTATGGACCCCGTGTCACCAACAGCAGCATCACCATCGGTCCTGAGCTGACCTGAGTCAACACCCAGCCCTCAACTGCTGTACCCCGACCTACTGGTAAAGTCAATCTAATGAGGCTGTCTGGCAGACTGGGCCTGGGAGGGGAGACAGCTGGGCAAAGGCTATTAGTTCCAGCTTTGTCACTTTCTTCTGTGTGACCTTGGCCAAGACATTTCCACTCTCTAAGCCTCCATGTCCACCTCTATAAAGTGACTTCAACTAGCCCGGGACCTGTCCAGCTCTGATCTTGACGGGTTCTGAGTCCTCTCCCAGTCCCAGGGTCTCTACAGTTTGAGAATTTTATGTTCTAAAATTCCCGTGAGTTCTGACATTACATTCAATTGCCCATCCAGCCCTGGCATTCTCCCCGCTAAAGCTCCTCCTGGTTTGGACATCCTGTTTTAAGGCTCCTCCTAGCTTTGACTTTCTGTGTCCTAAGGGCCCTTCTGGTTCTGGCATACTCTTTTGTAAGGCCCCTCCCAACTCTCTTATTTTATGTTCACAAGTATCTTATTGCAGAAATTTCCCTACTAGAATTTCTTCCAGCTCTAATTCTGTATTCTCAGGTCCCTCTCAGCTCTGATATTCTATATTCTAATATCCCTCTCCCCTCTAACATTCTGTGTTCTAAACTCCCTCTCAGCTCTGAAATCCTGGGTTCTAAGGTCTCTCCCAGCTCTGATATTCTGGGTTCTAAGCTCCCTCCCAGCTCTGACATTCTGGGTTCTAAGCTCCCTCCCAGCTCTGACATTCTGGGTTCTAAGGCCTCTCTTAGCTCTGTTATCCTATGTTCTAAGGCCCCTCCCAGCTCTAACATTGTTCATTCTGTTCCCCTTCTTCAACAGCTCCATCATCCTAGGTCCTCTTTCTTTGCACTGCTGTTACAGTCAACTCTCAATTATCCAGGGTCCGTGAGCCTGACAGGTGCATTATCCAGGCCCTTCTTCATCAAATGATGATTTGCGGTTGCCGTTGGAGCAGCGTGATATGATGGAAAGAAATCACTGGATCTGAAGTTAGGAGACATGGGTTTGAATCCCCAGTTCTAACACTTCCTGTGTGACCTGGAGCCAAGTTGCTTCATCCCCTCTGAGCTTCGGTTTGTTCCTCTGTGAAATGGGGACAAGTCCAGGATAGTTCTGAGGAAAGCACTTTGTAAACCTGAAGGTCAACATAGAAGTGTGAGCTATTATTATTGCACAAATAACCTCGTGCTTTGGGGAACATTTTCCAGGATACTTTGTTCCCATGAGGAAAGCAAGACAGATACCAGCATCTCCCTCTGTAAGAGGAGGAAGCTGAGTCTCTCAGAGAGGGCAAGAGACTTGGCTAAGGTCACACAAAAAGGGATTGGTGACTGAAAGACTATCTGAATATCTGACAGAATGTCTGAAAGAAGGAGGGAGTATGGGCGAAGGGATCAAAGCCCAGGTCCCTGCCTGCTGCCTGCTTTCAGGGCTCTCTCTTCATTAGTGCCTCTGAGCAGAGAAGGGGTAAGTAAGGGGCTAGAACTCACTGTGGCCTCTTTGGGGCAGTTGGAGAGCAGTTCAGGGGAAGGGTTTAATGCAACAGGGGCTTTGGACCACAGTGGGGTTGAAGTATAAGCTGGAGTCTGGGGTCCTTCCCAGCCTAGCACGGATAGTGGCGAGTTGACTTCCTAACTCACCAGCCGCTTCATACTATCTTCTCTCCCCTGCTTCTCCAGTCCTTCTTGTTGTCCCCCTATTTCTAGTCACCACAGTCTTTCTCCTTTATAAGACCTGAAAAGGCACCAGAGTTGAGCTTATCAGCTATGGTACCTGGGAGCTATCAGGAGCTTCAGGGAGAGAGAGGGGGGGTAGATTACTGGACCTGTCCCACCACTCACAGAGAGGCCAGTTCCCTGGCTTAATCCCTTCTTGATACTTTATCCCCCAGGCAAAGGGAACCAAGCATATGCCCCAGAGAAGACATAGATAGGTCCAAGGAAGACCTACTTCCCCTGGGTAGCAAGTGGGACAAGTTAATCAAATCTGGGGCAGGGAAGGACCAGTCCATCCTGAATTTTCCACAGGAGGGCTAGATGGCATCCAAGGTCTGCTCCAAGACCTTGTATCCCAAGTATCCAGGGCCTAATCAGACCCAGGATTCAACCTGGGTAGATGGGGATCAAGGGAAGAAGGGTCCTCTTCCCAATAGCTAGATAACACCAGCCTCCCCTGTTCCCTTCAGTTGAAGGGCTGTCCCTCCTCCTGGGACTTGGGTGTCTTCCCTTCCCTGCCCTCCCACCCAATTTCCTGAGTCCTCACCCAACGGCCCATGGGCCAAGCCTTGCCTATACTAAGAGTATTCAGAAGCTCCTGCCAGGAGCTGCCATTCTCAGGATTTCCCCCCTCTCTCCCTCTCTCCCTTTCTTCTTCCTGCTGCTTTGAACCCCATACCTTTCTGCGCAAGTGCCATCAATTCTAGTCCTCAGATTCTTCTCTTCGGAGCAAGTAGCCAAATAAAAGGTGTTTGAGGCCAATTGGGGAGCTGTGGTTCTTGGGAGTGAGCCTCAATCTTCTCTTCTGAAAAATGGGGAAGATGGAGGAAAAAGAGGCTCGATGACATCTCAGGTTCCTCCCAACTCTAAATCCTGTGATCTTGTGACAGGGGACATTAGATTCCCTGAAGGGGATGGTAGAGGGAGTGTGGCCTCTCCCCTAAAGCTAGGACTTACATCCTAGAGGTATATGGGGCTGATGATAATATCTGAAAGGAGGGAGTATGGGCGAAGCAGCACCCCAAGGACGAGGGTCCAGATCTATGGACTGGAGCCCAGATTGGATGCCAGGGCCAGAGGTGGTACCCCAAATCTCAGCCATATACTGCTGCCTTTAGAAGGGACAGAACAGTAGTAGAGGCTGGGAGGGCTGCAGGAGGTAAGCTGAGAGCTTCAGGGACTAAGAGAGTGAGAAAGATTAACCAAAAAAGGACCTCCTTCTCTAGAGGCAGAGGAAGCTGCCCTAGTGAGGTGGTGATCTGCCTGTCATTGGAGGAATTCAGTCACAAGTTAGAGGCTGTAGACAGGATACCAGATGGGCTGGCAGATGGGATTAGAGGTCCCTTCCAGCTCTGAAAAGGAAGTGGGGAAAAAATACTAGCCTTGGGAGTCACAGTTCAGATCCTGACCCTGCCACATATTACTTGTGGTCCTTTAAACAAGTTGCTTGACCTTTTCTGGCCTCAGTTTCCTCACAATGGTGTTGTTGAGCTCATGAGCATCTCTACGGTCCCCTCTGGCTTGGGGTTGGTGATGCTCTTAACCTGAGCTAAGGAGGTCAGTGTGATCCCCAGGCCCAGACTGCAGAAGTGGATGTTGACCAGGGCCCAAGGCTTTTCAGAAATGAAAATAGCCTGAGCCCCCTGATGGCCTTGAGCCTGCCGCTTCCTGTTTCCCAGAAGGCTAAATGGAGGCTTGCCTGGGAGGAGAAACAAGCACTTCCAAGGTTTCTGGCCAAAAAGCTTTGGGGAGTTCAGCCTCTGGCGTCAGAGCGCCCCTCCCTCATCCTGAAGTGGTTTGTGGCTCCCAGCAGCTGAGGCTAAGCACCCGCAGAGAGCACAGAAGATGGGCTCTGTGAACCAGGTCTCATGAGAAGCAGAGCCACGTGGGCAGGGCTGCTGGGGAGCTTGTGACCCGCAAAGCAGAACTGGGCAGCTGGGGGGGGGGGGGGCAAGCAGGGGAATAGAGAATGGGGCGGGCCTAAGTGGGGGAGCCCTGTATCATTAACCCTAACCTGTCCCCAACAACCCAGTCTGCAAACTCGTCCTTACAACCAGGGGACAGTCCTAGGACTGGACCGGTGATGCTGGTGCCTCACGCAGCAGGCTCCCATCACCTCACCTGGGACATCTTCCTCAATCAGAGGCCTGACGGCGCCTATCTCCCCTGCTGAAAAACCTTCAGTAGCTCACTATGGCCTCCGGGATGCAATAGGAACGTCTCAGCCTGGCATTGGAGTCCCTCCACAGTCTGACCCCAGCCTGCTTGAGCATCCTCTTCCCCCCACCCCTCCTCCGCCCCATCCAGGCTCTGTGCCAACCAGATCAGACCATTAACTGCTTCCGAAGTCAGAATCTCATTATCTCCAGCACAAGCTGACCTTTAAGTCTGGAATACATTCCCTCATCAAGTCACCTTTCAAAAAAATGATATTTACGATCTCTTCCAGATTCAGGGTCTCTGAGAGACCCTCCCTCGATCCCACCCAACCCCTACTGGTTAGGACTCCCTCTTTACCAACTTGTCTTGTGTTGGACTTCCCACCGTGTGGTGCTAGAATCAAGAATGCCATGAAATAAATGTGGGATCCCAAAAAGACTTGGGCTGGTCCCAGCAAGAGGAAGGAGATAACAATAACTAGGCTTTCCATAGCACTTCAGACATGATCTCATTTGTTCCTCTTATCCCCATTTAAGAAATGAGAACACTGAGGCAGAGAGACTTTAAGAAACTGGTCTAGAGTTGTATGCCGAATCTAGCTGTGTGGCCCTGGGCAGGTTACTGCACCCTGTTTGCCTCGGTTTCCTCATCTGTCAAATGAGCCAGAGAAGGAAATGGAAAACCTAGCTGTGTGGCTCAGAGCAAGTCACTTAATCCTGTTTGCCTCAGTTTCCTCATTGGAGAAGGAAATGGAAAACCTAGCTGTGTGGCTCAGAGCAAGTCGCTTAATCCTGTTTGCTTCAGTTTCTTCATTTGTCAAATGAGCTGGAGAAGGAAATGGCAAACTACTCCAGTGTCTTTGCTATAAAAAAAAAAAAAAAAAAAAAAAAAAAAAAAAAACCCAAATGGGGTCACGAAGAGTCAGACACATCTTAAAACAGCTGAACAACAACAACATTTAATCCTAAGTGGCTCCTCTCTGCTAAAGACCGAGGCATTCAATATCCCCTTCTGACCCACATTTCTTCACAGTTAACTCCTCTCAGCTTACCTGTACACCAGTTTCTGCATCCTATTAGCATCATTAAGGTAGGACCAGAGATACCTGGCTGGCTCCTGGTATGCCTTACAGAATACAGAGATTCTGCGGGATAAATGGGTCCCCTTTTCTCCTCTGACACTGTCCCTTCCCTGGAGCACGCCTTATCACCTCACACCTAGACTATTGCAATAACTTGCTAGGGGGCTGGGGGTGGGGGGAGGTCTGCCCCAAATCTCTCTCCACTCCAGTCCATCCTTCATTCAGACACCAAAGTGATTTTCCTAAAACATAGCTCTGATTATGTCACTCCTCTACTCAATAAACGCCAGTAGCTCCCTATCACCTCCAGGATCATATACAAAATCTGTTTGGCATTCAAAGCCCTTCATAGCATGCCCCACCTCCTCCATTCCACTTATTCCTCACTATATTTATACTTTCCCATCCAGCCTTCTGGCTGTTCTACAGACAAGACCCTCCATCTCTCAGCTCTCAACATTCCCTCTGGTGGTCCCCATGCCTGGAATGCTCTGTACCCGCCTCTTCTGATTATGGGCGCCCCTTCCTTCCTTAAGTGCCAAATAAAATCCTGCATTCTCCAGGAATCTAAGATCTAAAGCCCCACTGCCTTCCTTCTGTTCACTATCTCCTATTTATTATGTGTGTAGCTTTTAGTATGTATTTGGTTGCCTGTTGCTCTGTCCTTCAAGCTGTGAGCTCCTTGAGGGCAGGGACTGTCTTTTGCCTCCTTTTTCCCCCCAGAACATCCTTTGAGTCTCAGCTATTAGACTGAAGACCAAGTTACTGGAAGTATTTTCTGAAGCCAGAAATTATGGTCAAGGACAATGCTTAGCACAATACCTTGCACATAGTAGGTGCTTAATCAGTGTTTATCGAGTGACTGACTACTGCAAAACCCCATCCCATCCAATCACTCAAAGTATAATACATAATAACTCCAAGTATTATATTTTATAAGATTTATTAATAATCACTTGAAGTAAAGGAATAAAAAGGTTCAAAACCCCCGTGTCCACAGCTGCCACCACAGGAAGAGAAGAGAGCAAGAGGCAGAACTACACAGAATTTATATCCTGCCTATGACAGCACATAAAGACAGGAAGAGAGTGAGGTGCTGGAAAATGGAGTCCTGGGGTACAAAATTCTAATTTACACAGTACTTAGTAATGATTCTAAGACATAAGGAAAGAGTTTTAAAATGTTAATTGGCCTGTGCATGGTTAAATGGCCAGCAATTGGCAGGGATGGGACTTTCTGTTCTTTCTGGTTCATGCACCCATAGCCCCATGTTTGACCCTTCTGTTCCAGATATTCTTTTTCTTTTCTTTCTTTTTTAAAAAAAAAACCCTTACTTTCTGTCTTCGAATCAATACTGTGTATTAGTTCTAAGGCAGAAGAGCAGTAAGGGCTAGGCAATGGGGATTAAGTGACTTGCCCAGGGTCACACAGCTAGGAAGTGTCTGAGGTCAGATTTGAACCCAGGACCTCCCATCTCTAGGTCTGACTCTCCATCCACTGAACTACCCAGCTGCCCCACAGAGATTCTTTTCCAAGTGTAGGTTGGGCTATCTGGCCCAATTCTAAAAATTCTGAACCAACATCAAATGCCAGAGAGACTTCTGGAGCCAGCAACCCCCCAGGCCCTAAACAGTTCTAGACCTGATACCCTTTCCAGACATTTGGCTGTGGTTGGGAAGGATGGGAAATCTGATCTTCTGATTGAAGCAATCCAACCACTTCACAATCTTCTTGCGTGGGTCTAAGCACCTAGAAGGGAAGCCAGGAGCTGCAAGAATATAGGTGGAAGGGTTAAGGATTGCAGAAGAAAGGACATAGGTAGAAGGAACACACAAAGAGGTACAGAGATCATGTCAGCCTATCAGCTTCTCCTCAGATGGTCCGAGAGAGAGAGCATGAGTGAGCTAAGCTCATTTTATTAAGGATGGTAGCAAAGGGGGTTGCGGGATGTCAATCAAACAAGTGGCACATCAGAAGTTATAACATAGTACTGACAACCAAAAGGAACAGACGGTAACACAATAACACCACCAGGTAACCAGGTAAGAGGCTCATGTGAAACCTTCTCCTTTCTGGCACACTGGCACCAGCTTATCCAAATGTAAGTGTAAGTCTTTGACATTATAAAGGACCTTTAGAACTTGTCTGCTAGCTTTCAGACTGTAGATAACAGTTTGATTTTTAAGTTCCACAAAATTTAAGACCTAACCAATTTATCGATTCAGAAGTCAATCATGTGAAATATTAAAAATATATCCATAAGTCTAGTCCATGAGCACTTTGCTCATTAGAGTCAGCCTTGGAATACATCTTCCATATCTTCATGATTTGTTATAACTGAAACCCTTCATTGACCTGCTCTGGGTCCAAGTTCCCCAGGTATACCAGGGTCCGTAGGGGAGGAGACAACTATAATGAGTCAATCTGGGACTGAAAACCTTCCGGCGTTCTCCTGGAACCCCCTTGAAGTCTCAGCTAATAGACAGAAGACCAAGTTACTGGAAGGAACTTCCTGAAGCCAGAGATTGGGAAGGGTAAAGAAGCCAGAGCTCTGAAAGGGTAAAAAGGGTAAAAAGTTTGACAAAATATTTATGAAGTAATCCTCAGCCAGAAGTCCCAGTGGTGTCTTCAGCCAGGATTCCACCAACATAGCCTCCTCCAAAGCCAAGGTAGGAATCTCAGCCACTCACCCAGCAAGCAGAGGCAGGATCCAGGGAAAAGGTCTTCTTCAAGCCAGGAAAGGAATCTCCGGAACCAATCTCTCCAAACACCAGGAAGGGAATGAACCTAGACCATGCTGGTCTCTTTTTATGCTCCTATTTTCCATGTCACTTCCTGTCATTCCCCCTTCTTCACAGAAACCAATGGCAGTCTTTCAATTTGCCTGGGGGAAAGGAGGTAAGTGGCCTTTGGAGGTATGAACTTACTCTAGTAAGTGACTCATGAACTCTCATACTTAATGTTAAGTAGTGGTACTTCAAGTTCTTGATTTGATTAACTAAAAATATGCAAGGAAAGAGTTAATCCTATTTTCACAGATTATAGTCAAGGACTATTGAGGGGAAATGGGGGCTGTGAGGAGAGGCTCTCTTCTCCTTTCATAGTAGTTGACTCCACCTTGAGGCTTATTCTCTTCCTTGCCAAGTCCTTAACCCGAACCATCATTCCATGATGCTCACCTCCCACACACACACTAGTCTTTCTCTTTCTCTTTGTAGCAGCTCTTCCCTCCTTTTCCAGCTTCTTTTTCTGTATTTGACTTCCCCTTTAGAATGGAACCTCCTTGTGAGTAAGGATTTGCTTCTTTACTTCTTGTATTCCCAGCACTTAGCACAGTGCCTGGCACATAGTAGGTGCCCAATAAGTGCTTTATCTTTCCATCATCCCATTCTCATGAAGAAAGTAAAACAGGGAGTTTGTTCTCATTTTTCAAAGAGAAGAAACTGAGACTCAGACACACCAAAAAAACATAACTACACAGAACCACTTTCCATTCAACATAAAACTAAAAAGTAAGCAAAGTGTATTTTTCTCTCTACATAATAGCAACTAACCAGAACACAAAACCTCAGACAAGATGAGGAAGCATTTGCTGTGGCCTGAGAGGTAGAACTTGGCCATCCTGCCTATTAAAGCAAGAGAGCAGGGCTATAACCATAATAAAAATATCAAACATTATCAAACATTATCAGATATGTAAAGCACTTTGTAAGCCTTAATATGCTATGTATTATAATTCTTTATAATAAAACCAACATAATAACAACACAAAACTAAGAACAATATAATAAATTATATCAATTATTCAATTAGAATGGTTAATAATACAATACTAATAGTAATGATTCAGCAGCAAAGTGGCACAGTGGATAAAGCGCCAGGCTTTATCTTATAACTTCTGGAATTCAAATCTAGCCTCAGACTCTTACTAGCTGTGTGACCCTGGGCAAGTCACTTAGCCCTATGGGGCTCAGTTTCCTCATCTGTAAAATGAACTGGAGAAGGAAAAGGCAAACATCCAGTATCTATGCCAAGAAAATCCCAAAAGGAATCACAAAGAGTTGGACACAACTGAAATGACTGAACAATAACAATATTAATGATACCATAATTGATTATATTAATAACATAATTATAATTATTCATGATACTACATCCTATCTTTTATTCTTTAAACCCATATTTTCCATTTTAGAATCAATTGGCCCCAAGGCAGAAGAGCAATAAGGTCTAGGCAATGGAGGTTAAGTTAGCTAGGACATGTCCGAGGCTAGATTTGCACCCAGGACCTCCAGCCTCTAGGCCTGACTCTCAATCCTCTGAGTCACCTAGCTGCCCCTAGCTCATCTTTTAATACCAGTATTCTCTTGGTGTTACATGACTGTGAGTCACTTTAGTTTCCTATTGAATTAAAGTTGAGTATCACCCAAAAGTCAATGCAGTGGTATAGGGTGGGTGAGTAATCTATGACCTATTACAGAGAAAGAGAGGCAGTATAGATGTAATAGATAGGAAGCCATATTTGGAGCCAGAAAGGCAAGAGTCCAATATCATGTCACATCCCTATTATTTGCATTACTTGGAGCAAGTCAGTTCCCTTGCCTAAGTTTCAGTTCTCTCTCTGTAAAATGAGGAAGTTGGATTCAATGGCCTCTCAGTCCCTTCCCACTCCAGATTTATATTCCTATCAATTATGAAGAAGATCTAGAGTAAGCATCAAAGAAATGTATGGGGGGAAAGAGATAAACTAGCCTCATGGGGAGCTTCAGGGATAAGAGATAGATAATTTTTTTTAAACCCTTACCTTCCATCTTAGAATCAATACTGTGTATTGGTTCCAAGGCAGAAGAGTGATAAGGGCTAGGAGATAGGGATTAAGTGACTTGCCCAGGGTCATATAACTAGAAGAGTATCTGAGGTCAGATTTGAACCCAGGGCCTCCTGACTCCAAAGTCTGACTCTTAATCCACTGAGCCACCTAGCTGTCCCTCAAGCCTCTATCTTGATGTAAGTTACACAGTTCTGAGGCTTGGCCTCAGGAGCACCAAGGCAGAAAAGATAGAAAATTTGTGTGTACCATTGGCATCCTCTAGTTCCATGAGAATTTGAGGAATGTCTTCTACACACTGGAAAGACCCTCTGGTTATCTTCCAGCAGAACACAGAAAAGAGTCACAAAGAATGGGCAGGCAAGGATGGCTCACACTGAAATCTTAGATCTTTTGGAGTGTACACATGTGTGTATAGGGACAGAGGCAGAGAGACAGAAATTAATTAAAGACTTGCAATGCACTTCATTTGTATTATACCAAGATCATCCCAACAACCTTTGGAGATGGGTGCTGCAAGAATCATCATCCCCATATTATAGATGAAGAGACTGAGGCAAAGTGACTAGGATGGGATAAGAGCTTCCTGGGAACAAGGATTGTTTGTTCCTGCTCTGATATGTGTCCCTAAGCATTGTTTACTTTCATGACTGTGACTGGATACTACCTTCGGATACAACCCTCTATTCATGAGTAGAGAAATATAGCTCAGCTACCTGGGAGCCTGGCCAAGGAGGCTGGGGATGTGGTTGGGAATCCTAAACCCAATGGGCCAAAGAGTGGGGCCAGGTTCTTAAAGAATCAGGATTCTAGATTTAAAGCTTGAAGGGACCTTAGAGGTCATCTATTCCAACCCTGTCATTTTCCAGATGGGTAAACTGAGGCCCAGACAGAGGAAGTGACTTGCCCCAAATGCAGCCATCCTGCAGCTATAAGATATTCTTGTGTGAGTTGAGCACCTGGAAGGGAAGCTGGAGACTGCGAGGAATAAGGGTGGAAGGATTAAAGATTAAGGTAGGAAGGACATAAAGAGAGAAATAGACACAGAGACACAGGATTCTTCAGCATCCCATCCAGCCTATCAGCTCCTCCTCTGATGGTGAGAGAGAGCCTGGAGTCAGATAGGTGAAATGAGTTTTATTGAAGTTTCTAGGAATAGGAGGAGTGGGATTGTTAATCAAACATGATGTGATAGATACATTAGTATCATTTGGCAATCAACAACAAGACAAAAGAAAGGAACCCAACACACTGGCCTTAGATGGTTCCCAGACCAGAAGCTCAATTGGAAGTCCTACTTCCTCTATAACCCTGGCACCATCTCATACAAATACTGAGTGTGTGTCTTTGCCATTACAAAGAAGCTATAGAAATTGCATGCCAATTTGGAACTATGCCCACAGGGCTTTAAAAGACTGCCTACCCTTTGACCCAGCCATACCACTGGTGGGTTTGTACCCCAAAGAGACAATAAGGAAAAAGACTTGTACAAAAATATTTATAGCTGTGCTCTTTGTGGTGGCAAAAAGTTGGAAAATGAAGGTATGTCCTTCAATTGGGGAATGGCTGGACAAATTGTGGTATCTGTTGGTGATGGAATACTATTGTGCTAAAAGGAATAATGAACTGGAGAAATTCCATGTGAACTGGAATGACCTCCAGGAATAGATGCAGAGTGAAAGGAGCAGAACCAGGGAATATTGTACACAGAGACTGATACACGGTGGTAAAATCAAATGTAATGGACTTCTCCACTGGCAGCAAAGCATGATCCAGGACAATTCTGAGGGACTTATGAGAAAGAAGCTCTCCAAATCTAGAGAAAGAACTGTGGGAGCAGAAACACAGAAGAAAAACAACTGCTTGACCACATGGGTTCACAGGGATATGATTGGGGACATAGACTCTAAGCAATCACCCTAGTGCAAATATCAATAATATGGAAATAGGTCTTGATCAATGACGCTTGTAAAACCCAGTGGAATCGCATGTTGGCTATGGGAGGGGGCTGGAAAGAGGGGAAGGAAAGAATATGAATCATGTAACCATTGAAAATTTTTCATTATTAATCAATAAAATTAAAATCAAAACAAATAAAGAAAGAAATGGAATTGCATGCCAGCCTTCTAGACTGAAGTCATGGGAGAGGTTTGATTTCGACAAAATTTGAGCCTCAGAAATCAATCATGTGAAATATCAGAAATATATCCATAAGTCTAGTCCATGAGCACCTTGCTCATTAGAATCAGCTTTTGAATATATCTTTAATACTTTCATGATTTGTTCATACCTGAAATCACACAGAGAATAATTAGAAGAACCAAGATTTGAATATAGGTCCTGTACACTTCACATGAATACAGGTCCTTTACTATAATGCTTTCCATTTTCACATCCCTGTTCTCTTCTCCAAGACATTTTACCAGAAGTGATGGTCCATGTTTCCCTTTTTGGTTAGGGTTTTTTTTTTGGGGGGGGAGGGAGTAGGGGAATAGAATTTCAACCTAAAGTTGGTTTGGGAGAGTCAGAGAGCAAATGGCCTCAATCTTTACAACCATCTCTCTACTCCAGCACACCCTTTTTTAAAAAACCTTACCTTCCAATACTGTGTATTGCTTCCAAGGCAGAAGAGTGGTAAGAGCTAGGCAATGGGAGTTAATTAATGGGGGGATCATTCTTTTGGTCACCTATGTACAGCAGAGGTCAGTGATGGCAAACCTTTTAGAGACCTTAGAAACTGAGTGCCCAAACTAAAACCTTCACACCGCAGGTGAGCTCCCTGCCTTATCCCAGACAGGGAAGGGAGGAAGTGCCCCCATTGGGCTGCTGGGCAAAGGGGCAAGTAATGTAAGAAATGTCCTCAGGCATGTGTGGAGAAAGGGAAGGGAGCAGCCCCCTCCGGCATACTCCAGTATGCGTGCCATAGGTTTGCCAACACAAGCATAGGATATACTAGTGCTTTGATGAAATACGTACTTCCATATTCCTCATGCCTGGACAAGCCACTTAACCACTGTTTGCCTCAGATTCTTCATCTATAAAATAGAGATCATAATAGCACTCACCTCCTAGGGATGCTGTGAGAATAAAATTCCATAATAGTATAAAGTGCTTAGCCAGCACTTGGCACATAGTAAGCACTATATCAACATTAGCTCCACATTGCCCTGTGTACTTTTTAACAAAACAAATAGGTTTGAAACCTAGAGCAGAGACTTTTCACTTTTTGATTTTTAAAAATTAATTATTTAGTTATTTGTTGGTTAGTTGGTTGGTTCCATTAAAATTCCCAGGTATCGATCTCTCTCCTTCCCCTCCCCGTACTAGAGAAGGAGCAGAGACTTTTCCTTTATGGTTATGTCTCCAAGGTTTAGCAGAGCTTTGCTTTTTTCTGCCTCCCTCTCCTTACTCCTGATCCACCCACACTGGGGTCTCTCTAACCACGCATTGCCTTGCCTAAAGAACATTTGAAAGCCCCCTTCTAGAAGAAGCTGTCACACTCAGAGTGCAGGAAGTCATAAAAAATTAGCTCCACCCTGTTTGAGAACACTTCAGTCTCTCTGGGGAGGAAGGCATTCCGAAGAAGAAGGTGTGGAAGCCCAGAGGGATACCAGATGAAAACAGGTCAGTGTACACTGGGAGGAAACAGAGAAGAAATGCTGACCACATCAGCAGGTACTGGTCAGGCTCACTACCCAAGATGCAATGAGGAAAATCAAGGTCCCAGAATCCTGACCTGGTCAGGATTTTTTTTAATAGCCTCTGTCCTGACTCTTCTTGCTTCCCAGAGGCCAAAGAGAGACTTGGGCAGGAGGGGAATCAGCATCTCCAAGGGTTCCAGCATTTGAATGTCAGATCCTGGGAGCCTGGGAGCCCATGGGGGGGCTCACCACCTGCTCAGGAGCCGGTGGGAGAACTGTGAGCTGGTGTGGGTACCTGAGCACCCTGCCCTCACCTGAAATGGCATTTGGGTTCACAAACTGGCATGCCAAGGCAGAACGAGGAGGAGCAAAGCAGAGGTATGATGGCCAAACTTCAGACTGCTCGTAACCCCCGAGAGTCTGAGCTGCCTTCCACTTTCAGATCACCAAGATGTCTTGACTTGCCAGCCTCGGTGACCCCCACAAACCTCCTACCTCCCCACAACTCTGGGCATGAATCACTTGCTCCCCCTCCACTGGCCATCAAAACTCTGCTTTGCTCCTCACAGTTCTGCTTGGTTTCTCAAGTAACTGATGGTGAAGGATTCGAATTTAGGAGATGGATCAGGGTTAAATGTAAAGATTTAGGAATCCTTTCCATAGAGATGATAAAAGGATATGGTGTGCTCACCAAAAAAAGAGAGCTTCAGGATGGAAGGGAAAAGGCTCCAGGACATAGCCCATATCCAGTCTATAGATATTTCCTCAGCCCTTATCTCAGAAGGACCAGAGCCAATATGGATATGGCCTCTCATTGCCATATGCCTCTTCCCTAGAGCCACGGTCATGGCCTCCATCAACGAGCTCCCTGAGAATGTCCTCCTGGAGTTGTTCTCTCTGGTGCCAGCCCGGGAGCTCATCAGGCACTGCAGGCCAGTCTGCAGCCTGTGGCGGGACCTCATCGACCTGGTGTCCCTGTGGAAACGCAAGTGCCAGAGAGAGGCCTTCATCTCCGAGAACTGGAACCAACCTGTAGCTGACTGGAAAGCCTTCTACTTCCTCTGCAGCCTCCAGAAGAACCTGATCCGCAACCCCTGTGCTGAAGGTGGGTCCAGCTCAGAATAGATTCTGCCTCTCCTAGGGTGCTAGAGACTATGTTAGAGTTCATTCAGCTCTCTCTCTTGCTTTCATCTGCCTTCCTTCTGCTTCTTTCAAGAAGCAGGGCAGCCTCTGTGACTATCTTTCTCTTTTCAGGCAGCTGGTAAGTTTGGTTTTTCTTCTGGTCTCTAGTTCTTGCCTTTTTCTCTCCTGTGGCTTATTGTAACTTATCAGGGCTTCCTGCCTCTATCACAGGTTGAAAAACAAAGTCAACAGTTCTATAAGAAACACTACAAGAGTCAGAGAAAAAGAGTTTTCCTATCCCCAAGGAGTCGTGTTCATTTCTCAGCTAATTTCAAAACTATAAAACAAAATCAAGTTATATATAAATTGCTTGATGGGGCCCAATGCACTGGAGCAATCCCCACCTTCATGTTTTTGAGCTACTTTCAAGCAGGTCCTCAAAAATACATTTTTTTTTTGAGGTGATAGTTTTCTCTCAGGTCTTCGAAACTATCTCAGACCGCTTTTTTCCCTTCAGTAACCTTTCAGTGAAAAGGGAAATGTTTTACATGTGTAAAAGTCAGAAAATCCACTGTTTCCCTATTCTGTGTTACATCTCTGAGAACTCTCATGAATCATCCAGGCTTTCTTGGTGACCTGATCTCCCACATGTCTTGAAGTACTACTGGCTGTTCAATCCCATCAGCATCTTTACCAGGTTCCTGGGTTGGTACCAGGGACCAGGATACAGGGCCCAGGCTGCCTTAACAGGGCTGTAGGCATGGAAGGTGCATCATGGGTGATTTTATTCCCAATCTGAGAACCTCCACACATAAATCCACAGCCATAGGTCAGAGGGGACTCATTCCTAAGTCAGGCCATCACTGATGACTGAGGTCATTATATATGGCCCACTACTTGTCATTCAAGCAATACTTAACCTCAGGACATGCTCTATCCCATTGGAGTATATAAGAGCGGGATTTCAAGCATGAAGCCTTTAGAATTTGGGGAAGCTGGCCTTGAGTGACAGGGGCCATCAGTTGGAAGGAAGCAAGGCATCACGGGAAGGAAGGACCAGAACTGAGGGCTTTTTGGTTTATACTCCTGGTTCCAACAGTCTTCAACTGATCCTGCTTTCTTGGGGTTCCGCTGCACCCCAGTAAAATTCCATCTTTACAATTGGGAGATCTGGGAGTGAGAGGACAAACAGCTTACCTGGTGACCGACCAAGAGCCAGCCCAAAGGGTTTCTCAAACAACCATACCCCAAAGCCTGGTGTTCCTGTCAGCTTCTACTATCAACTTAAAGAGATTGGAGTCTCTTTATTCCTGAGGGATCTGCAGATTCTGAGACCCTCGGAGAAGACCCCGAAGACTTTTAACCTATACCTGCCTTACATAAGGATCCTATCATATTTTCAATAGTATAGATTATAGATAGAATAAGAATTAGGGGAAGGGAAGGTGAACCTCTGGTTTCAGCCATTTTGAGCTGGCCAAGGGGAAGGACCTTGTGGGATTTAGATTTTATGGTTTCCTGATTACCTCCATCCTCTCCCCACCTTCAATTACTTTGGTCTACTATAATAAAAATCAACTGGCAGTCATATAAAAGGGAGATTTATTTCAGGGGACACAAAGGGACAAAGGGTAATGTTATCCCTGACCGGGTAAGCCCAGACCCTCTTCAGGCAAAAGCCTCCCCCCCTGGGTAAAAAACAGCACCTATAGGGCAGCTGGGTAGCTCAGTGGAGTGAGAGTCAGGCCTAGAGACAGGAGGTCCTAGGTTCAAACCCGGCCTCAGCCACTTCCCAGCTGTGTGACCCTGGGCAAGTCACTTGACCCCCATTGCCCACCCTTACCAATCTTCCACCTATGAGACAATACACCGAAGTACAAGGGTTTTAAAAAAAAAAACAGCACCTATACCAAGGGTCCTTATGTAAGGCAGGGACCTTCCCTCCTTTCCTTCTTTCTATCTTTCTTTTACTTTCTTTCTTTTGTTAAAATGATTGATTGGAAAGTCCCAAAGATGTTAATGTTAGATAGGCTTGTGTGTATGTTAAGCCTGTCTGGGTAACTCTCTACCTTTGCACTGAGGGTTTCAAGGGGTTTATCCCTGTGTTGAGATTATCCCTGAAGTACTAAGAACAGGGATGGACAAGAAATGGTTTCCAGATAAAAGACTTTTCAGGAGTGTGGTATTGATGTTCTGCCAGGGTTTAGTGAAAGGCCTGGCCCCCTAAAAGTCTTCTCTGAATTCAGTTCAATGTCGGAGAGACCAGAAATGATGGACAGCTTCAGGTTTAGCTTAACCAAAGCTTGATAGAGCTGCCACCCCAAATTTCCCCTCACACCCTCAGCCCAATTCAGGTATTTTCGATGTCTTCTAATCTGAATGCTGTTTTCTCAACAGGGTGGTTTATTATGTCAGGACCAGGAAAAGGATAGGATAGTGGGATGGTAAACCCTATTCAGTCAGGATATATATGAGGTCCTTTTTGCCTAGACCAAGCCTAAAGGCTTTGGCCAGAAACTCTTCCTTTCCTCTAATATGCCCTCTAATTTAATCTACAGACAGATTTACAAGGGTCTTTCTCAGTTGGCACAGATCAGGGTAGACAAGTCTTCAGGCTGGCTCATCAAGTCTTCCCAGTCAAAGACCCCTCCAACTGCTGTAGAAGTCTAATCAGCCTCTTTGGTGCTACACAGGAGAAACAGGAACACTTTCAGGTTTTCAAGGCACAAAGGGAAAGATAGGGAAAGCCCAGATATCCAAATCTTGAATCCTGAGGTGAGGTAAAGTCCTCCGTCTAGCACTGAGTTCAGAGATGAAGACTCCTAGTTCTATTTCCCACAAGCCTCTCTTGCTCCTTCCAACTGTCACTCCTGCTCTTCAAGCTTTCTTGCTTGCAACATTCCAAAAGTCTCCTTTCTATGACAAACTTTTCCTACACTTTCTTTCTCTTTCTTTCTTTTTCTTTCTTTCTCTCTCTCTCCCTCCCTCCTTCCTCTCTCTCCCTCCCTTCTTTCTTTCTTTCCTTTCCTTCTTTGTTCTTTCTTTTTTCTTTCACCTCTCTTTCCCTTCTTTTTTCTTTCTCTCCCTCTCTCTCCTTCCTTCCTTTCTAATTCTGTCTCATGCTTTCT
>NC_058132.1:46794795-46852779 GCF_016433145.1 Gracilinanus agilis
AAGAAAGAAAGAAAGAAAGAAAGAAAGAAAGAAAGAAAGAGAGAGAGAGAAAGAGAGAGAGAGAAAGAGAGAGAGAGAAAGAGAGAGAGAGAGAAAGGAAGGAAGGAAGGAAGCTCGGGACAACTCAGTGTCTCAGTGGATAGAGATCTAGGACTATGTAACCTTGGACAAGTTACTTAAGCTCCCTTGCCTAGTTCTTACTTCTCTTGTGTCTTAGAATCTATACTTCTATTGATAGAAGGTAAGGGTTAAAAAAGAGTTTTAAAAAAAACCCCACAGCTTTGAAGTTACATGTACTTCCTTGTTCTGTTCTACTGTGTATTTGGTTGTGCTTATTTTATTTCTTTCTTTTAAACCCTCACCTTCTGTCTTAGAATTAATATTAAGTATGGGTTCCAAGGCAAAAGAGTGGGAAGGGTTAGACAACTGGGGTTAAATGACTTGCCCAGGGTCACACAGCTATCTACTATATATTTGGAAATGCCCAATTAGGAGTCAGTTTTGGTGTAGTAGAAAGAACAATGGATTTGGAGTCAGAGAACATGAGTTCAAATCTCAATTTTCCACTTTCAACCTGTTTGCAAGTCCCCATCACCTGTTGTCCCCATAGGGCTGCACTTGATAGAGTCCTGATGGGAATCCCCACTAGTAAATGACTAACTAGTTCCTCTGGCTTCTCTCAGGTCTCCTATACATTTTCCAACTACCCTCCAAAAGTCCGTTTCATCCACTTCCAGCACGGAGGTAAAGATACTCAGTTCTGGGCTGGCTGGTATGGTCCAAAGATCACCAATAGTAGCATCACCATTAGCCCGGAGGTCACTAAGAAACTCAGCCCTGCAGATGCAGAGGACCCTTTCAAGAGAAAGCTTAAGACTACTACTGCAAAAATTGAGAACGTTGACTAGGGAATGATTAAACAAATTGTGGTTCATGAATGCAATGGCATATTAATATGCTTATGAATGTGAAGTCAAAGACATGAAAGAATTTACATGAACTGATTCAAAACGACACTTATTATTAGCTGTGTGACCCTGGGCAAGTCACTTACCCTTATTCTATAAAATAAGCTGGAGAAGGAAATGGCAACGCTAGTTCTTTACCATGAAAACCTCAAAAGGGATCATAAAGAGTTGGACACAACTGAAAAACAACTGAACAACTATGGTTAGGGGAATAGTTCATGCCCCAACAAGAGATAGAGGGACCATAGGAGGCAAAAATGAATATTTTTATTACATTAAATTAAAAAGGGTTTACACAAACAAAGCAAATATAGCCAAAATCAGAAGAAAAGCAGGAAACTGGGCAGGAAATTCTGTAGCAAGTTTTGCTGATAAAAATCTCATTTCTCAAATATATAAAGGGAACTGAGTCAAATCTATAAACATTCCCCAATTAATAAATGGTCAAAGAACTTTAAAAAAGGCAATTTTCAAAAAAAAGAAAGAAAAGAAATCAAAGCTATCAATAGTCATATAAAAATGCTCTAAATCACTACTAATTAGAGAAATGCAAATTAAAAGTACTTTGACAAACTTTGATGAATTTGCCCAAACATTCTGCAAAACAATTTGGGACTGTGGCCAAAGGATATAAAAGTGTACATGTCCTTTGACCCAGTGATGCCACTGCAAGGTCTCTACACCAAAGAAATCAAAGGAAAAGCATCCATATGTTCAAAAATGTTTATAGTGGTTCTTTTTTTTTTTAATCCTTATTTTTCTCTCTTAGAATCAACTGATTTCAAAGCAGAAGAGTGGTAAGGGCTAGGCAATGAGGGTTAAGTGATGTGCCTAGGAAGTGTCTGAGGCCATCAATAATCACTTTTCATAAAGCCCACCCAGAATTGGTTTGAGAGAGGAAGAGAGTGAGGTCAGGAAATGAATGGTTCCCAGCCTTCCAGCCATATCTGTGTCTCCAGCTTTCTTGCTCCAATCTAGATGAGTTTCCTGTTCTTGGTTATTGATATATAGAATACAACCATTACATTGAAATAAAAACATAGTACCACTTGCCTGTAAACACTGGTGTACCAAAGAGTCCGAGGGCCCCAGAAAAAGGAAGTCTTGGTTTCCTCTACCCTAAAATTCCTTTCCGGAGGTCAAGATCCAACTGTTGGGATAAGGAATAGGTGAGTGTAGGCTTGCCAGGATGCTGCTGGCTACAGGACCCAAGGTCTCACTCATTTTAAAATGTCTAAGGTTGAACAGACAGTTTTTAGATGAAATCAAAGCTATCTCTATTCAAATGGAAAAAATGCTCTATATCACCATTGATTAGAAAAATGCAAATTAAAAGAACTCTGAAACACTACCAGCCACCTATCAGATTGGCTAATAGAACAGAAAAGGAAAATGATAAATATTGGAGGGGATGTCGGAAAACTGGGACCCCAATTGCACTGTTGGTGGAGTTGTGGAAAAGTAATTTGGAACTGTATCCAAAGAGTTATAAAATCGTGCATGCCCCTTGATCTGGCAATACCAATCTGTATCCCAAAGAGATTTAAGGGGTGGGGGTGAAGGGGGCTACTTGTACAAAAATATAGAAATCTTTTTATGGTGGCAAAGAATTGGAAATTGAAGGGATATCCATTGTCAACCTGAAAAAAAAAAACACAATAACACAGAACTATCAAAGTAGTTAATAGAACAAGTCTTTAATCAGGGCAAGGGAGACAGTGTTCTTCTGGCCACCACACAGGGTCATACCCACACCACACAGAGCCAAAGCTCTGGGACTCCAGGAACACTGTCTCTGAGGAAAACAGCAAGAATGGGAATGTCCATCAAATGAATGAACTTGGGGACTTATATGTACTTTAGGGAGTATAGGAAAGGAAGGACAACTGATTGGCTTACATGGAAGCTAGGGAAAGAGAATACCTGGGAGCTACCTAGATACAATAAGAGAACTTAAGAAGACAAAAAGTGTACCTGTGATTTGCTTCTATTTGCTAATCTTATCTAGGCTGATCAATGGGTCACTGAAGGTTTATTGTTCAGTCTGGAACAAACCTACTCATCCTTTCTAGGGTGATCAAGGGGTGCTTGAGGGTTTCATAAAAATAAATTTGTTGCCATCATGGAATGGTTGAACAAGATGTAGCATATGATTGTAATAGAATACTATTGCGGTATAAAAAATAATGTGAAGGGTGATTTCAGAAAAAAAAAATGGAAAAGCTTGCATGAACTAATGCCAAGTGAAGTGAGCAGAATGAGGAGAACATTGTGCACTGTAACAGCAGAGGCGGAAAGATGAGCCACTGTGGATGACTTAGTTATTCTTAGCAATATAAAGATCCAAAACAATTCCAAAGGACTTATCCTGGAAAATGTTCTCCACCTCCAGAAAAAGAACGGACAGAGTCTGAATGCAGCCTGGGAAATATTGTTTTTCACCTTATTTTCTTTGTGTTTGTATTTTTAAATAAAAACTCTTACCTTCCACATTAGACTCAATACTGTGTGTTGGTTCTAAGGCAGAAGAGTGATAAGTGTTGTTACTTGCCCATGGTCACGCAATACACAATTAAGAAGTATCTGAGGCCAGATTTGAAGCCAGGACTTCTGTCTCTAGACCTGATTCTCCACCTATTGAGCCACCTCGCTGCCCACTGTGATTTTTTATATGCCTTTTTCCACAATATGACCAATACAGAAATATTTTTTGCATATCACTTGTATAACCTATATCAAATTATTTCCCCAGTTTGGGAAAGAGGAAAAGGAGAAGGGGGACAAGGAGAGAATTTAGAACTCAAAATTTTAGAAAACTATGATTAAAAATTGTCTTTATATGTAATTGAGAAAAAATAAAATAGTGAAAAATAAAATAAAATGTCTAAGGTCAATGCAACTTCATGGCTCCTTCAAGACTACCACTATTACTCAGCAACATCTCTTTTTAGTTCACAGCGTTATCACTCAATCCAGATCCTAATGGGCTATTATCTATGAATCCCCAAGACATTCTCCTTCCTTCCTTAATGAATTCAGGGCCAGGCTTATAGTCTTTCTTCTAACTCCTGATACTAGGGGTTTTTAACATACATATAGATACTTCCTCAAATACACTAACTTCTCAGTCTCGCAATATAATCAGTTCCCCAACTGTGAGGTACCACCTCACACCTAGCAGACTGGCCAATATGACAGCAAAGGAAAGTGATAAGTGTTGGAGGGGATGTGGCAAAAATGGGACACTAATACACTGCTGGTAGAGTTGTGAATTGGTCCAACCATTCTGGATGGCAATTTGGAACTATGCCCAAAAGGCTTTAAAAGAATGTCTACCCTTTGATCCAGCCATACCACTGCTGGGTTTGTACCCCAAAGAGATAATAAGGAAAAAGACTTGTACAAAAATATTTATAGCTGTGCTCTTTGTAGTGGCAAAAAACTGGAAAATGAGGGGGTGTCCATAGATTGGGGAATGGCTGAACGAATTGTGGTATATGATGGTGATGGAATACTATTATGCTACAAGGAATTGTGAACTATTTGATTTCTATAAAAACTGGGAAGACCTCCATGAACTGATACGGAGTGAAATGAGCAGAACCAGGAGAACATTATACACAGTAACTGAAACATTACAGGATAATCAAATGTAATGGACTTTGCTACTAACAGCAATGCAATGAAACAGGACAATCCTGAGGGGCTCATGAGAAAGAATGCTATCCACATTGAGAGAAAGAACTGTGGGAGTAGAAACACAGAAGATTTATCACTTATTTATAGGGGTATAGGATTTGGGGGTTTGGTTTTAAAAGACTACTATGTTACAAAAATGAATAAGAAAATAAATACTGAGTAATAATATGTGTAACCCAGTGAAATTGCTTGTTAGCTCCAGGAGAGGGGAGGGAAGAGGGGAGGGAAACAACATGAATCATGTAACCATGGGAAAATATTTTTAAAATAAATAAATTTAATAAATAAATAGAATAAATAAATTTAATAACATAAATTGTAGTTTACCAATTTCTCAATTTTACCAATTTCAAATTTACCAATATCTCACTTGAACCCAGGGAGTAGCTGCTATTATTATCCCCATTTAACAAATGAGGAACAAAGGCAGCCAGGTTAAGTGGCTTTCCCACAGGGTTACAACGCTTGTTAAAGTCTCTGAAGCCGGTTTTGAATTCAAGTCCTCCTACAACGCTCTATCCACTACACCACCTAGCTGCTTCCTTGCTCCTTCCATAATAGATGTTTCAAACCTTCTCATCTTTCCTCATGCCTCTAATAGCATTCCTCCCCCTATGCTCACAACTGAAGACTTCATCTTCATCCAAAAATAAAAATCAGACCTGTTGCTAAGAGTTCCCTCTTCTCCCCTCTTCATATTAGACAAACATCTTCCCCTACTAACTTCTTCACTATGGTCTCAGATGAAGAGGTGGCTCTTCTCTTTGTAAGGAGAACTCCTTCTTAAGAGGCACTCATTTGATCCTCTTTATCCTCAGCGGTGATCATCTCTTATCTCTCTTTTTCACAGATAAACTTGAGAAATCCATTTACAAGTGGACCCTCTACTTCATCTCTCACTCTCCTCTAAATTATAGGCAGTCTGGCCCAACCTCATCATTCAACTGAGGCTGCCTTCTCCAAAGTCACCAGTGATCTCTTAAATGTCAAATCCAATGGCCTTTTTCTCAGTCTTCTTCCTTCTTGATGGCTCTGCATTATTGGACACTTAGTCACTTGTCCCAGACACTCTCTCTTCTCTAGGCTTTCATTTTCATGATGCTGCTCTCTCCTGGTCCTCCTCCTATCTATCTGACCACTCCTCAGTCTTCTTTGCTGGGTTTCCAACCAGGTCACACACCTTGGGTGCCTTAAAAGGCTATGTCCTGGGGCCTCTTCTCTTTTAATTCCATATTCTCTCCCTCTCTGATCTCATCAATTTTTCCATGGATTAAATTGCAGTCTATAGGTAAATGATTCCCAGAGGGATTGATAACTCCTTTGAATTCTGCCACCTCCTCCCATCATCGACTTAACCTCTGGAACGAGATGTCCAGTGGGTTTATCAAGTTCAACATATCAAAAACCAAATTAATTATCTTGCCCCCCACCCATACCCTTCCCTCTTCAGAATTTCCTTATTACCGTCAAGGGCACCAACATCTTCCCCCCTGCCCAGGCTCCCAAACTCAAGGTCCCTTTCCTCTCTTCATTTTCACTCACCCCATATAGAGAACTGATTGATTTCCAAATCTTGGCATTTCTATCTGTCTTCACAGCATCTCCTTTACCCACTTCTCTCCATCTAACCAGCTATTAATAACCCTAGTTCAGTCCCTCATCACATCTCCCCTGGCCTATTACAATAGCTTTCTAATTAATCTTCCTGAGTTAAGTGTCTCCACGTTCTAATCCATCTTCTACTTAATTGCCAAAGTTTTCTAAAGTGTGTCTGGGAACAGCTAGGTGGCTCAATGGATAGAGCACCAGGCTTTGAGATGGGAGGGACCTGGGGTTCTAATCTGACCTCAGAAAGTTCCTAGTTGTGTTCTCTGAGCGTATCATTTAACCCCAATTGCCTAGCCCTTACCTCTCTTGTCTTTTTTATTTTTTTAATTTTTTTTATTGAAGTATTTTTCCATGGTTACATGATTCATGTTCTTTCCCTCCCCTTTTCTCTCCCCCCTCCCAGAGCCGACAAGCAATTCCACTGGGTTATACATGTATTCTCACTCAACTCTCTTCTGTCTTAGAATTGATACTAAGACAGAAGATAAGGGTTTTAAAAATAAATAACTAAAATATGTCTGACCACATCAAGCCACCATTCAACAAGCCCCAGTGGCTCTCTCTATTACCCTCAGGATCAAATATAAATTCCTTTGCTTGGCATTTAAAGCTCTTCATTACTTCACTCCTTTCTATCTCTCCAGTTCTCTTATTTTTACTCCTCTGATACACTCTGATCCACACCACTGGCTTCCTTGCAGTTCCTCCTACTCAAACCGACATCTCCTCTCCACATACCTTTGGGTTTGGGTTTTTTTTTTAACCCTTTCCCTCTGTCTTAGAATTGATACTAAGAACCTGTTTCAAGGCAGAAGAGCAGTAAGGGATATACCATTGGGATTAAGTGACTTGTCGAGGTACACATAGCTAGGAAGTGTCTGAGTACAGATTTGAGCTCAGGACCCCCTGTTCTCTGGGCCTGGCTCTCTAGCTACTGAGTCCTCTGAGGCTGGATTTGAATTTAGGTCTTCTTGACTCCAGGCCCAGTGCTCTGTGCACTGTGGGGTCACCTAGGTAACTGAAATGAGAATGCTAGGGGAAAAAATGATCCCTCAATGCACTTAACTGTGTGTGCCCTTTTCAATGGATTTCTCACTATAAAGGAATTATTGTCCAACTTTTCATGACTTCATTTGGGGTTTTCTTCACAACAATACTGGAGTGGTTTGCCATTTCCTTCTCCAACTCATTTTATAGATGAGGAAACTGAGACCAGCAGAGTAAAGTGACTTGCCCAGTGTCATATAACTGGTGTCTGAGGCAGATTTTGAACTCAGATCTTCTTGCTTCCAGGCCCAGCACCCTATACACTAGGGCACCACCTAGCTTGCCTCACTCTAATGTATACTTAATCTAAGTGAAGCTTCTCTTTGCATTTTTGTGGTTTGAGGAGAGGAAGGAGGAATGAAGGAAGAGCCATTTTTATATCCTTAACAAAGCCTGGTAATATTTGCAAAAGGGAATTCTTTGTTCTCTTTGAGTTTACACTTGTGAAAGGGAATCCTTTATTCTCTTTGCCTAGTTGGAGCTAACACTTTGCTTAACAATAATATTCATATCCCTACTTAGCACCTCACTAGATTGTGAAGATAGGATTAACTCTCTTTTGTCCACCTTTTTTTTTTTAATTTTATTTAATCAATTGATTTAGAATATTCTTTCCCTCTCCTCCTCCCCCTCAACCCTCCCCCAGCCAAAGAGCAATTCCATTTATATGTGTCATTGATCAAGAACTATTTCCATATTATTGATATTTGCACTAGGGTGATCACTTAGAGTCTACGTCCCCAACCATATCCCCATCTACCCATGTGGTCAAGCAGTTGTTTTTCTTTTGTGTTTCTGCTCCCACAGTTCTTTCTTTGGATGTGGATAGTTTTCTTTCTCATAAGTCCCTCAGAATTGTTCTGGGTCATTGCATTGCTGCTAGTAGAGAAGTCCATTACATTCAATTGTGCCACAGAGTACCATCTCTGTGTATAAGGTTCTCCTGGTTGTGCTCCTTTCACTCTGCATCAGTTCCTGGAGGTTGTTCTAGTTCACATGGAATTCCTCCAATTCATTATGCCTTTCAGCACAACAGTATTCCATCAATAACAGATACCACAATTTGTTCAGCCATTCCCCAATCAAAGGGCATCCCCTCATTTTCCAATTTTTTGCCACCACAAAGAGCAAGACTATAAATATTTTTGTACAAGTCTTTTTCCTTATGATCTCTTTAGTGTACAAACCTAACAGTGGTTTGGCTGGATCAAAAGGCAGACATTCTTTTAAAGATAATTCAGAATGGGTGAATGACTTGAATATAAAAGAAGGAAACTATAAGTAAATTAGGTGAACATAGAATAGTTTACCTGTCAGAGCTATGGGAAAGCAAAGATTTTAAGACCAAGAAAGAATTAGAAAACATTACAAAATGTAAAATAATTTTGATTACATCAAATTAGAAAGGGTTTGTACAAACAAAACCAATGCAATCAAAATTAGAAGGAAAGTAACAAATTGGGGAAAAAATCTTTATAACAAAAACTTCTGACAAAGGTCTAATTACTCAGATTTATAAGGAGCTAAATTAATTGTACAAAAAAATCAAGCCATTCTCCAATTGATAAATGGGCAATAGGCAATTTTCAGATAAAGAAATCAAAACTATCAATAAGTACATGAAAAAGTGTTCTAAATCTCTTATAATTAGAGAATTGCAGATCAAAACAACTCTGAGGTATCACCTCACACCTAGTAGACTGACTAATATGATAGCAAAGGAAAGTAATAAATGCTGGAGGGGATGTGGCAAAATTGGGACATTAATGCATTGCTGGTGGAGTTGTGAATTGATCCAACCATTTTGGACAGCAATTTGGAACTATGCTCAAAGGGCTTTGTCCACCTTTTGATTGAATCAGCACAAGCCTGAAGTAGGCAGAGGAGCTCGTAAAACACTTAATGAATTCACACCCTGAGAAACTCAATCAGCCAGGAATCTGTGAACCCTTTTGATGAGTATTCACTCCTCCAGAAGGTGAGAACTGGTTCTCACAAACTCTGCTCCCTGGATAGTGCTAGACAATTTGGGGCTAAGGAAGTAGATTCCAAGAAGGAAGTCAACTTCAAGAAGAAGGTCAGCTCAAGGAAGAAAGTTGGTCTCAGGAATCACCTTCAGCTCGAGTCATTGTCTTGACCTGCCTCTTGGAGGGAACTTGGGTAAGTGGATAGCTGGCTTTCCCTTCCTGTTTTCTGGAGAGAGTTTAATTCTGATTGAAGGTCAACAAGTCCTGGTTGAGTGGGCACTGGAGCAATATTTAGTTAGGCTAATGTCTTCTCTACCTTTTTGTATTTCTCTATTTTCACTCTTTCTACGTTTTTTGTAAATAAAAGCTATAGAAGGTTATTAAGACTTTGAACAATAATACTTTGAATTGGTGACTACCATATTATTTATAATTTTCATATATTTTATTTAACCATTAAAATTTAATTCTTACATTTTAGACTCCAAATGTGAGATCTTTAATATCACATTTTTAAAAAAATAGTAATAAAAGCCTAGGCCTAGAATCATAAAGATCTGAGTTCAAATCTGCTCTCAGACACCATCTGTGTGACCCTAGCCAAATCACTTCCCCCTTTTTGCCTCAGGTTCCTCATCTGTCAAATGAGATGGAGAAGAAAATGGCAAACCCCTCCAGTATCTGTGCCAAGAAAAAGCCAAATGGGGTCAGGATCAGACACACTGAAATGACTGAACCACAAAATGTTTTGCAATTTTGATCTCTTTGTTTTTTTCCAATTTTATGAAAAAATGTTCTCACTATGATGTGGGCACAGGTAGATTGATATTCAACTCCCATTTCAGATTTAATTAAATAGTTTTTCAGTGTTTTTCAGTCATGACTGTCCTGTCAGGCTTACTACCTGAATGAATTTGAGCAAATAGTTTAGTCTTTATTTCCTAATCTAGGTCTATAAGGGTGGGGGTCTCTATTAATTAAAAGTAATTACCTTTATTGGGTAATTGAATGTCATCAATCAGTACAGAATTTGAACAGGTCCTGTTTACTTCCTTACTTAAATCCCTTGTGAAACACTTGGAATTCATATGAAGCAAAGGGATTATCTCAGAAAAAGAGAAAGATTCTGAGGGTCTGGGAAGGAGGTTGGAGGAAGCCTGAAATTCCAGCAAACCTCTAAGGAGGAAAAGCAGGACTCAGCTGTGGCCAGCAAGAGAGGTTTCCAGGAGGGTCATCTGCAATAGTTTATTGGAAATGTTTGAGTAATGAAACAGATTATATTATATCATCTGTGGAAAGACAGCCATTGGGAGGGGGAATTAGGAAGTGAATTAGGAAATTAAGAGTCTCTTTTTGGGGGGCTTCCCTCAGACTGTTCTAGAACAGAAGAAGGAGCAGAATTTTTTCCTCAACCACAAAGACACTAGGGTTTAACTAAAAATAAATCAGTGTTAGGCAGAGAATTCCAATCCTGCCTAAATTCTAAGAATTTTCCTAACTGGGAGCTCAGAGTAATTAGGTCTGAACTCCTGAACTGTAGTTCTTTAAAAAAAAAAACAAAAACAAAAACAAAACACGTTATCTTCTGTCTTTTGGAGTCAATACTGTGTATTGGCTCTTAGGTGGAAGAGTGGTAAGGGTGGGCAATGGGGGTCAAGTGACTTACCCAGAGTCACACAGCTGGGAAGTGTCTGAGGCCAGATTTGAACCTAGGACCTCCAATCTCTAAGCCTGGCTCTCAATCCACTGACTTACCCAGCTATCCCCTGAACTGTACTTCTAAAACTCCCTAAAGCAGAATCTGAGGGAATCACCTGGAACTCAAGGGCGATTATATTTTCCCCGTGCTTAAAAACAGCTAATTTATATATATATATATATATATATATATATATATATATATATATATATATATATATATATATATATAATTATATATAACAAGGTGTTATATATAAAGTAAAGGGGATTGGACTAAAGGGCCAGAGAGGTCCCATCTACCTCTGTTTCTATGAAGCTATAATGATTACCATTAAAAATGAAACAACTTCTTCCTGGTGGCCCAAGCTAGAAGTGTTAGAGGCAGAATTCCAACCCAGATCTCTGAGTTGGGAGAAGATTGAAAACTGCATATCCCAGATTCCCAGCAAAGGCCCCAGTGATGGGCAGCGCGGTAAAGCCTAGCCCCAAGTTCCATCTGTGGGTGAGACGGTTATAGAGGCGCGGGGCAGCTGGAACGCTCCAGCACATTGACAATCCACCCCCAGGGGGCGAGAGTGAGGCGGCCCGGGGAGCTGGTTTACGGAAGCGGCAGAGGGGGAACTCCCGATGATTCAGCCCTCCCGAGGTGGCACGGTCCCACCCCGAGATCCCAGATTTCTGCTTTGTTATAGCAGGTGGGAAAGATGGGGTTCAGTAGGGGAATGGCAGGGATCGGGGCTGCTGGGGAAGATGGGGCGGAGGACCCTGGGAGCCGGCACTTCTGGGTCCCCTCCCTTGCTGTAAACTGGGAGCAAGGCAGGGGAGGGCGGCCTCCCGAACCGCCGCATAGGGTCTGGGGGTCCCTTGGCACGCCTACAGCTGCTGCTCTGATACCCATTACTGGGGGAAAGGGGAATGTCACGAGGTGTCGGGCCCCGAATGGCAGCTGCCAGTCAATCAGCTCCGCCGCCCTCCTTTGCCAGTCCTGGCCAATCCGAGCTTCTGGGCACCATCGCTGCTGGAAGCAGGGCAGGAGGGAGTGGGGGGCGGCATCAGAGCTAGGACTCCACCCGGAATCCTGAGTGGGCCGCCTAGGGGGCTTGCTAACTGCCAGGCAGAACGAGGGGCTAGAAGGGAGGCCGGGGAGGACCAGCCTGTTTCTCTCCCCTCCCCCAGCCCTGCCGGGCTGTGTTCTTGTCTCTAATTCTGGCTGCGTCCCGGCCAGTGGCCAGAGGAAGTAGTCAGTAAGCCGCAACTGACTACTGGGAAAAGGAAAGCGAAATTGACGCCAGCGGAGGGGAATAGCTACGGGCTCTCTTGGGCTCTGGCTAGGGAGACTGATTTTATTAAAAGCCGGAGCTCCAAAGGCATCCTGCCCTCCTTCACCCGGCGAGGGAGAACCGACTTGCGTTCCTTCAATGGTTCAAATGGTGGAAGAGAATGTTAGAACAGGAAGGGACTTTAGAACGGAGAATGGCAAAGCCCGAAATGACTCTAGAACACAGAATATCAGAGCTGGGAGGCAGCTTAGAATGCTGGGAGGAGCCTATTTATCTGCCCTCAATTTAACGGATGCAGAAAATGAGGTCCAGAATGGGGAAGGGGCTTGTCCAGTTAATGGCTTAGCCATTGATCCAGTCATCAGTCAATAAACATTTAATAGCAATAATAGCGTTTGTATACAGCACTTTGTAATTCATCTCATTGAATCCCCACATCCCTGTTGTGAACTAAATACCATTATTCTCCTCCTTTATTAGAGGTATTGGTGGTGTAGTGGTTAGAGAGCTGCACCTGGAAGCAGGAAGACCTGAGTTCAAATTCAGCATCAGATGCTAACTAGGTGATTCTGAACATGTCGCTTAATCTTCGTTTCCTCAATGATAAAGTGGAAAGCATTTATGAAGTGCCTACTGTGTGCCAGGCACTGTGCTAAGTATTTTTCTTTTAAACAAATATTATCTCATTTGATCCTTTTAACAACTCTGAGAGGGAGATGATATGTGCTATTATAGATTTTTTGTGAGGATCAGAGAAATAATATTTGTAAAAAAAATTTAGCACAGTCCCTAGCACATAATAAATGCTTATTCCCTTCCATTTTACAGTTGAGGAAACTGAGGCAAAAAGTAGTTAAGTGACACCTACCCTGGATTATACAAGCTGGCACAAGCTCAGTACTTATTCCCACTCCTACATCCCTCTTCACCCCTTTCACCCCTCTTTGCCCTGCCCTCCCAAATAGAGAGAGAAAAAGTGAGAAATCTGGTCTATATTGGGGGGGGGGGGTGGGAGGGGAGGTAATGGTACTTAGAAAAAAGGGAAAGGGTATCTGGGTAGCACAGTGGCCTGGGGTCAGAGGAACTAAGTTCAAATCTGATCTCAGACACTTCCTAGCTGTGTGATCCTGAACAAGTCATTTCACCCCAATTGCCTAGACCAGTAATTCCCAAAGTGGGCACCACCGCCCCCTGGTGGGTGCTGCAGCAATCTAGGGAGGCGGTGATGGCAACACTTTTTTTTTGTATTACATTCTATTCTGAGTTTAATAAATAGTTTCATAATTTCCAGGGGGTGCTAAGTACCATTTTTTTCTAGAAAGGGGGTGGTAGGCCAAAAAAGTTTGGGAACCACTGGCCTAGACAGTACTGCTCTTCTGTCTCAGTATTGATGCTACAACAGAAGGCAGGAGTTTTAGAGAGGAAAAAAGGTCAGGGAAGTCAGAAATAGAGACCAAGAGGGAGGCATTCTGGAGTTGGGGGATAGTCAATGCAAAGGCACACAATTGGCAGGTGGAGTGGCACATGCTAGACATAAATGGGCCATGTAGTATGAGGTGGACACTTTCAAATCGTGTTGCTGGAGAAGACCTTTGAGAGGTCCTTGGATAGCAAAGAGATTAACTCAGTCAATATTTAAAGAAATTAAATTCCAGACTATTCACTAGAAGGACAAGTACTGAAGCTGAAGTTTAAATATTTTGGTCACTTAATAAGAAGACAAGATTCACTGGGGAAGGAAAAAAAGAGAGCCAAAACTCAGATATTAAGATTAAAGGCAAAAGGAGAAGGGAACAGCAAAGGACGAGATGGATGGAAAGTGTCCTAGAAGCAAGGAACATTTAGCTTGGGCAGACTTCAGGAGAGAGTGGAGGGTGGAAGGGCCAACTGTGCTAAGGTCCCTGGGGTTACTGAATGAATGGGATGGGAGTAAAATGTGAGAAGACTGGAAAGTAAGAAGAAATCTGATTGTGAAGGGCTTTAAATGCCAAGCTGAGGACTTCTTATTTTATCCTGGAGACAATAGGGAGCCATTGCAGTTTTTTGAGGAGGGGAGTGGCATGATTTTATTTTGCAGAGATGGGTGACCTGCTCCCTGAGGCTATCCCAGTTCAGAGCTCTTCCTACTGTGCTAACCTCAGGGTAGAAAAGCTGTTCAGAGAAATCAAATGATCCGACATATATAAAGTACGTCTGGAAAACTTAAAGCACCTTTTTATAGTCTAGCCTTCAGACTCCAAACTCTTCCCATCCCTCATCATGTTGTCAGACATCCTACTAATTTTGTCCTCTTCCCAACCCTGTTTTGCCTCCTCTCAGGCCTGTGTCAACTGTGGGAGGTTCCCCGTCCCCCTCTCTGGCACCAGGATCATGGCCTCCATCAATGAGCTCCCTGAGAATGTCCTCCTGGAGCTGTTCTCCCTGATTCCAGCTCGGGAGCTCATCAGGCGCTGCAGGCCAGTCTGCAGCCTGTGGCGGGACCTCATCGACCTGGTGTCCCTGTGGAAACGCAAGTGCCAGAGAGAGGGCTTCATCTCCGAGAACTGGGACCAACCTGTAGCCGACTGGAAAGTCTTTTACTTCCTTTGTAGCCTCCGGAAGAACCTGATCCGCAACCCCTGCGCTGAAGGTGGGTCCCCTCAACACGTCCCCCTCCCCCTTCCCACTCCTCGGGTGATCTTGGGCAATTCACTTCCCTCAGAGGAAGGACGGTAATAACACTGGATTTGAGATCAGAGGACCTGAGTTCAAATTCCTGTTCCTTCTCTTTCTACCTCAGTTGCCATTTGAGGTCCTCTGCGGACTTCAGTTTACTCATTTATAAAATGAAGAGGGGTTGGACCAGATGACCTCAAATTTCCCTTTCAGCCTCAAATCCAGGATCCTAAAATCTTTTTTTTTAAATATTCCATCTTAGAACCAATACTGTGTATAACCTATTACCATCTGTCTGAGAACAGATACTATGTATTGGTTCTAAGGCAGAAAAGTGGTAAGGGCTAGGCAATGAGAGTTGTGACTTGCTCATGGTCACACAACTAGGAAGTATCTGAGGTCAGATTTGAACCTAAGACCTCTGATCTCTAGGCCCAACTCTCTATCCACTGAGCCTCCTAGCTGCCCCCAGGATCCTATAATCTTCAGTCATTTTGAATTTTCTAGGCCTCAGTTTCCTCATCTGTAAAATAAAGGGTCAAACCAAATAAGTCCCCTTTCAGTTCCAGATCTATATACAAGTTGAATTCCTATCCCAGCTCCCAAACTTATGAGTTTTGGGACCCCAGAGCAGGTAAATTAACTCGTCTAGGCCTCAATATCCTCATCTATGAAATGGGGATCAAAATACTTACACTGCATATTTTCTGGGTTCATTGTGAACAAAATGTTTTTTTCTTTTTCTTTTCTTTTTTTTTTAAAGAAAAATTTGCCATGGTTACATGATTCATGTTCTTACTTAACACTTCACCCCCTCAACCCGCCCCCCCCCCATAGCCGACTCACATTTCCACTGGTTTTAACATGTGTCATCTATCAAGATCTATTTCCATATTATTGATTGTTGCATTGGTGTGGTCATTTTGGGTCTACATCCCCAATCATGTCCACCTCAACCCATGTATTCAAGCAGTTGTTTTTCTTCTGTGTTTCCTCTCCTGTAGTTCTTCCTCTGAATGTGGGTAGCATCTTTTCCATAAATCTCTCAGAATTGTCCTGGGTCATTGCAGTGCTACTAGTACAGAAGTCCATTACATTCTGTTTTACACAGTCTCTGTGTACAATGTTCTTGTGGTTCTGCTCTTTTCACTCTGCATCAGTTCCTGGAGGTCATTCCAGTTCACATGGAATTCCTCCAGTTTATTATTCCTTTGGGCACAATAGTATTCCATCACCATCATATAGCACAACATGTTCAGCCATTCCCCAACTGAAGGGCATATACCTCATTTTCCAGTTTTTTGCTACTACAAAAAGCATGGCTATAAATATTTTTGTACAAGTCTTTTTATCTATGATCTCCTTGGGGTACAAACCCAGCAATGTTTTGGCTGGATCGAAGGGCAGGCAGTCTTTTAGCGCTCTTTGGGCATAATTTCAAATTGCCATCCAGAATAGTTGGATCATGAACAAAATGTTTTATAAGCACCAATGTGCCATAGAAATGCATATATATATGTATGTGTATATATATATATATATATATATATATATGTAAAACACTTACCTTTTGCCTTAGAATCAATACTATATATTGGTTCCAAGGCAGAAGAGCGGTAAGGATTAGGCAATGAGGGCTAAGTGACTTGCCCAGGGCCACACAGCTAGGATGTGTCCAAGGCCAGATTTGAACCTAGAATCTCTTGTCTCTAGGTCTGGCTTCCAATCCAATAAGCTACCTAGCTACCCCTAAAGCATTTCTTTTTTAATAACCTCTCTGGTGTAGTTATCTTATACTTCTTTGACTTTTCTACCTCTTTTTTAAACCCTTACCTTCCATCTTAGAATCAATACTAAATATTAATTCCAAGGCAGAAGGGTGGTAAGGGCTAGTCTTCTACTTTTTTAAAGGACTATAACTCATTTGAGTCTCATGATGCCCCTGCAAGGGAAAGTTAGAATTATCTCCTTTTATGGAGAAATTGAAGGCCAGAGAAGATGGATGACATTGTCCAAGGTCACCCAGATGATTAATGGTGGAACAAGGACCCAAGCTTTCATGTGTTGTCCCAATTTAATTTTTTAAGTGTATTATATGCCTATCAGTCATTAAGGATGTATTAAGCACCTACTGTGTGCCAGGCAGTAAGAATACAAAGACTAATATGCAACAGTCCCTGCTCTTATACTGGGAGCTGAGGGTGTTGGGAGGGAGGGTATGCCACAGGGCCCCATGCTGAATGCTGTCCTATGCCAATTCAGCACGAAAGTATCCTTGCTCACCTTGGTGGGGCTATTTAATCCTGGGTAGCTGCTTTCTGCTAAAAACCCAGACATTTCAGCCTCCTTTCCTAACCCACATTCCTTCAGAGGCAGAGGGAATTGATCTCAAAGTCAAAAAAGAACTAGCTACAAGTCCCACCTTAGATGCATACTGGATGGGTGGCCTTGGACAAGTGACAATTTCTCAGCGCCCCAGGCAACTAAAGCAGCAAATTGCAGAGAAAGCACCCACTTGCATTAAGTAAAGGGAGTTTCCTCAAATTTGAGAGTTCCTTATACCAAAGGAATCCCGGTCCAGGAACATACTGGGTAGGTCCTCTCCTACCCAGTATGGTAAGCACAGGCTTTGCCAGATAATCAGAACTTGCCTATCACACACACACACACACACACACACACACACACACATACACACAGAGGAACCTCAAGACATGTCAGATCTCGACCTCAACAAAAACAGTCCTCCTATTAACATTCCACTTAGTGCTATACCTCATAGCAAAGAGTGCCCAGTTGGTGTTTGGTCATGCCTGACTCTTCATGACCCTGTGGACTATAGTGTTCATGGAATTTTCTTGGCAATGATTCTAGAGTGGTTTCCCATTTTCTTCTCCAATGGGAGAAAGGCAAACAGAGGCTAAGTGACTTGCCAAGGGTCACACAGGTAATAAGTATCTGAGGTCAGATTCGAACACAGGTCTCCTGACTCCAAGCCTAGCACTGAATCCATTGAGCCACATAATTGCCTCCTAGGCAAATGGATGTTAAGTGACTTGCCCAAGGTCATGCAGCTAGTAAGTGTCCAAAGCTGGACATTGTCATTCCAGCAACAAAAATAATTTTAAAACTATTGCTCTACAGGCTTCCTGAAAGGTAGATAGTCAGCCTCTGCTTGAATACCTCTGGTGACAGGAAACTCACTATCTAGACCGTAACTCAATTCTAATGCCATTTCTTCACAGGATCTGTGAAATAGTCTAATTATCATCATAGGATCAAAGATAAAGGAACATCAGAAGCTATCTAGTCTAACCCTCTTATTTTACAGTTGAAGAAACTGAGACCCAGGGAAAGGAAATGATTTGGCTGTGGTCACACAGGCAGTAACGTCAAAAAATATGGATTTGAACCCAGGTCTTCTGTATTACAAATTCAGTTTCTGTATTACAAATATTATTCTGTATTACAAACACAGTTACAAATACTGCACCACCCTACTATACACCCTCCATTTTAGGGTTGTCATAAAGATGAAAAAGGAAAATATCTACAATATATTTTACAACCCCTAGTGGGGATGTAAACTAGACTAGGAATTGTGTTGACACAGGAAATTCTCAAAAGACCACATCCCTGAGCAGAAGATCCTGTCATTTCTCTCTGAAGACCTCCATATATGAGAGTTGAAGATTAACCCCAAAGCACATCTTATTCCATTTTTAGACAACTCTGATTATGAGATTATTCCTCTATAGTCCACAGAAATCAGCAATTCTACAATTGTGCCCCCCCCCCATTGCCCCTGATCCTACCCTTTGGAGCCAAGCAGAACTAGGTGAATCATTTCAAATCTTCCAAATAAGAGGGTTGGACTAGAGTAGAGGTTCTTCACCTATTTTGTCCTGGACCCTTTTGGCAGTCTGGCAAACCCTTCTCAGAATCATGTAACAGTTAACATTTATATAGCACCTACTGTCTGCTAAGCATTTTACAAGTAATTATTTCATTTGATCCTCACATAAAGCTCTGAGAGGTAGATGTTATTATCCCCACTTTACAAAAAAAGGAAGCCGAGGCAAGCAGAGGTGAAGTGACTTGCCCAGAGTCATACGACTAATATGTATCCAAGTTCAGATTTGAACTCCTAACTCCAGGCCTAGGGTTCTGCCCCATATGTCAGAAACAAAAATAATTTTTCAACCTCTGAATATCTCTGGTAACTCACTGCCCCATGTGTTTAAATGCATCAAATAAAACACATAGGATCACAAAGGAAAACAATGATATTGAATGAAATATTATCAAAGGAACCAGGTCCCAAGTTAGAAGCTCTGGACTAGATCTGTCCTATGAGGTCTCTTCCAGCCCTCTAGGGCTATTGTCGTTCAGTCATTTGAGTCATGTCTGATTCGTTGTGATCCCTTTGGGGGTTTTCTTGGCAAAGATACTAGAGCGGTTTGCCATTTCCTTCTCCAACTCATTTTAAAGATAAGAAAACTGAGGCAGACAAGGTTAAGTGACTTGCTCAGGATCACACAGCTAGGAATTGTCTAAGGCTGGATTTGAACCCAGGAAGATGAGTCTTCCTGACTCTGAGTCTGGCACTCTACTGTGCCACCTTGAAGACAATTCCCCAAAGTATTCTCTCTCCTCTAAACATCACATTTCTGCCAACTGATCCTGGTAAGACTCAGCCTCAAACCCTCCTGGGGCTCCTCTCCAGCATATCAGTGTCTGCTGAAAAGTGGTACCCAGGGAGAGCAGAAGGAGGTATCTTTCAGATGTTGGTTTTGGGGATGAATTCATAATTCATTATAAATAGAGAACACAAAAGTGGTCCATTTTGATCATATGAAACTCAAAAGCTTTTGAACACATACCCAAATCGATATAACCAGATAATATGAAGAAAGGATTTCAAGAATCCTTCGCTGATTCAATGACTTTCCTCTTCTTCCCTCCCTGCTCCTTGAAGAGAGCTGGGAAAGCAGTGGATGTGGAGATAGGAGGACCTGAGCTGGGGTTTTTTCTTGGATGTTATTAACTGTGTGACTCGATTTTCTCATCTGTAAAATGAGGAGGTTATAGGGTCCCTTACAACTCTAAATCTATGACTGTCACACCTGACCTCACAGCAAGTTATTTGTACCTTTCTGATGCATCATGTATGACTTTTGGATAATGCCTATTTGTGTCAGACACCATCTGCTGGATCATGTTAGGTTCTAGACATCACATGGATAAACTAGAGATTGTCCAGAGGGGGATAAACTGAGAGTTGTTCAGAGGAAGATAATCTAGGGATTGTCCAAAGGGGAATAATCTGGATATTGTCCAGAGGGGGATAATCTA
Organism: Gracilinanus agilis; assembly: GCF_016433145.1. Taxonomy (NCBI): domain Eukaryota; kingdom Metazoa; phylum Chordata; class Mammalia; order Didelphimorphia; family Didelphidae; genus Gracilinanus; species Gracilinanus agilis. The sequence goes on from NC_058132.1 coordinate 46,815,076, forward strand.
GGGATTATCTAGAGGGAGATAATCTGGATATTGTCCAGAAGGGGGTAATCTAGGGATTGTCCAGAGGGGGATAATCTGGATATTGCCCAGAAGGGGGTAATCTAGGGATTGTCCAGAGGGGGATAATCTGGATATTGCCCAGAAGGGAATAACATGGGGATTGTCCAGCGGGAGATAATCTAGGGATTTTCCAGAGGGAGATCACCTGAGGATTGTCCAGAGTGAGATAATCTGGAAATTGTCCAGAGGGGAATAATCTGGGGATTGCCAGAGTAGAGCAAACAACATATATCACAGTTTCATAGATTTGGAGCTAAAAGTGACCTTAGAGGCCATCTGGCACAAATCCCTCCTTTTATATAGGGAAACTGAGTTCAAAAGAGGTTAAGTGACTTGTCCAGATCACATAGGTAAGAAATGGCAGACCCAGAATTTGAGAGCAGGTCTTCTGGTTCCTGATTCTCCTCTACAATGTTTCTCTTCTAGAGAAGGGCCTCAAACCTGTGCCATATTAAGATTAGTTGTATGAACTTCCTAGCGAAGAAGAGGAGATGGAGGGAGGTACATGATGCCTACACTATACTCATATACTGGAAGGGTTGTTACATGAAAGAGGGATTCGGTTTGCTGTGCAGAAAATCCGAGGGCAGAACTGGGAACAGTGGGGAGAAGTTGGCAAAGAGACAATGCTAAATTGGATGTTAGGAAAAGTCTTAATAATTAGAACTATCCCAAAGGGAAATGGGCTGCCTTGGTAGGTAGTGAGTACCTCCTCTCTGGAGGGCTTCCGGCAAAGTAGATGCGTATTTGTTCAGGCATATCATAGATGGGATTCTTTTTCAGGAAGAGGTGAGAGTAGATGGCCAACGAGAGCCTTTCCAACCCTAAAATCCCATTCGGTGTATGTCATAGCACCCCTCAGATTGTAAATCACTTTAATTCCATTCCGCAAACATTTATTAAACGCTTACTGTGCACCCACCAAGCACTGAGGGAGACGAAACATCGAGATGAACTATGATCCTTGCCATCTAAACTTTCCCATCACCTCCAGCCCTTGGTTTGGAATTGTGCCTCTGGGAACTTGTTAAAGGTTGGAAATGGAAGGTCATATGTTTGGGCATTTCTGGGGACCTTCTTCACAAGGAGGGACCTAGAATTGAAACTGACTCACGTCCCCACCTCACCCCTCTCTGTAGAATTCAAGATCCTGTTTGTTCTTTTTCTAGAGGGATTAGGACACTGGAGACTCGACAGGAATGAAGGAGATAAATGGAAAGTGGAAGATGTTCCTGGAGCCCATGGGAGAGAGTTTCCAGACTCCAGAGTCAAAAAATACTTTGTCACCTCCTATCAGTAAGAGGAATACCAACTTGAGTGGGTTCTGGTGGAGGGGAGGAAGGAGGGACAGTGGGACCAGGAAGTCCCTGGCAGCTGAGAAATAATAAGAATTATAATAGCTAATATTTATAGAGCACCTACTATGTGCTGGCCACTGAGCTAAGTCTTTTACAAATATTAGATCCTCACAACAACTCTGGGGGGAGGGAGGGGAGGTGCTGTTATTTTCCCCCATTTTACAATCCAGAAAACGGAGGCAATGGTTAAATGACTTCCTAGAAAGTATCAGAATCTGGATTTGAATACAGGCCTCTGACTCCAGCCCCAGCATTCATCCACGGGACCACCTAGGTGCCTTTGGGCCAGCTAACTATCATCTCCCATCTCTGTGGGTTTGAATTCCCTATTGGCTGTCCCTAGAATGCTCTCCATCTTTGCCTCTGGCTATTAACTTTCCTAGTTTCCTTTAAGTCTGGACTCAGATCCCACCTTTCCCAGCCCCCCCCCCCCCCAGCTGCTAGGGCCTTCCCTTTGAGATCACCTTCCATCAATTCTCTATATATTTTGTCTCTACCCAGTTATTTCCATGCCATAGCCATTAGAATGTGACTACATCCATAGGTCTTGGTACTGTGCCAAGCACTGAATAAATGTCTGATAAATGCTTAACTCATTGATTAGAGATTAAAGTCAATCAACAAGCATTTAATGACCTAGTATGTGCTTGGTGGGCGGCTAAGTGGCACCATAGTGCATAGAGCACTCCACCTTGAGTCAGGAAGACCCCGAGTTCAAATTTGACCTCAGACACTTTCTAGCTGTGTGACCCTGAGCAAATAACTTAAGCCTGTTTGCCTCAGTTTACTCATCTGTAAAATGAGCTGGAGAAGGAAATGGCAAACCTCTCTACTCTCTTTGCCAAGAAAACTCCAAATCAGGTGACAAAGATTTGGACATGACTGAAATAATTGAATAACAAATGCGCCAAGCACTTGCTAAGTGCTAGGGATGCAAAGAAAAGTAAAAGATGGACCCCACCTTCAAAGAGCCCCCAGATTCCAGGATGAGAATGTGGAGGGAACCAGGAGGACCATCTAGACCAGGGGTCGGCAACCTTTTTGGCCGTGAGAGCCATAAACACCACATTTTTTAAAATGTAATTTCGTGAGAGCCATACAGTGCTCACAGTGCAGCTCCTGTAACAGCACCTGAAAAAAAATGGACTTTATGGCTCCTGCAGAAAGAGCCATATGTTGCCGACCCCTGCTCTAGACGCATGCCCTCATTTTGAATGAGCATTCTCGGAGAGAGGTAATGACTAATTCTAACTGCATTCTGCTGGCTGCTTGTCCAAGGTGGCACGGGGCAAAGCCAGGGAGCCAGACCTCAAAGCTAAGGACTCTGATCCCCAAACTCCTCACTCGTTTGCCTTTCACATCTCCTCCTTCAGAAGGAAGGATGATTAGCCAAGGGTCAAAAATGAGTTCCTGGTTACCGGCTGCCAAAATACTGGTTGTTGTTCAGTCAGGTCAGTCGTGTTCAACTCTTCCTGACTCCATTTAGAGTTTTCTTGACAAAGATAATAGTTTGCCGTCTCCTTCTCCAGCTCATTGTACATTTTACAGTTGAGGAAATTGAGGCAAATGGGGTTTAAGTGACTTACCACACAGTTAAGAAATGTCTGAAGCCAGATTTGAACTCGGGAAGATGAGACTTCCTGCCTCCAAGCCAGGCATTCTATCCACTGCGCCACCTACTTGTCCTAACTCATGTTTAGGGGAGACCCTAATTTCCAGAGATGACTCCCCTATGCTTTTTATCCCAATCCTGAGGGACAGGTCACATCTGATGAGCTGCTCTGAGCCTGGTGCCCCTGGTTGCCATGGGGGAGTCGGGCAGAAGAGGAGCTTCCACCTCTACATCTGAGGACTAACTTCCCCAGATATACTGGGGTGACAAGAGAGATCGGCTCTATGCTGAGCCAATCTGGGTCCAACCACCTTCTCGTGTCTCCCCAGAACCTGCCTCAAGTCTCAAATGGTGAACCTGAAAGCCGAGGGGTATTGGGAAGAACTGATGGACACAGTGAGGCCGGACATCGTGATCAAGGACTGGCAAGTGGGGCTGGAGCCCAGTGGGGTGGGATGGAACCTTCTCACTTCTGGATGCTCCTTCGTCCTCACCAGGAGCCTACGAACAAGGCAGGAGGGATAGTGTGGCCTGAAACCCAGGCAGGTGACTTAGCCCAGGCTCCACATCAGGGATCATTTTTCTCATCGTCTCCCCTATTTCTGTGGGGAGCACCACCATCCTCATCCTCACAGTCCTCCAGGTTCACAGCCTCACTGCTATATCCTAGACTTCTCAGTCCTCCCTCCCCCCCCACCCAAATAATTGCCAAGTTTGATAAGATTCTTCCCCCACATCTTTTGAATCTGCACCCCCTCCTTCCACTCACATCCTTCCCCTGGACCAGAGATGGGCAAACTACAGCCTGGGCCAGATGGGGTGTGGGGGGGGGGAGCCCTGAAATGTTCTATCCTGCCAGGGAACATTTTTCCTAATCTGACGAATACGAGTAGGATACAATACAATGAAACTTCGAAAGAGCTGCCTTAGAAACAGACTGACAGATGAGCATTTCCTTTCCTTTGGCCCCCTCTTTAAAAAGTTTGCCCATCACTGGCCTGGACCATTACAGCCAACTCCTAATTGGTCTTTTTGCCCCAATTCTCTTCTTCCTCCTCCAATTTATGCTGAGAAATTGATCTTTGTAAAGCACAGGATGCATCAGTGGGTTACTGCCCTGCTCAGTAAATATCAATGGCTCCCTATTAACTCCAGGGTCAACTACAAACTCCTGTTTGGCATGTAAAGCCCTTCACAACACAGCTCCAAACCCCTTCTTGCGTTCTGTGGTCCAAACTGGTTTTCTTGTTCTACACATGATACACCAACTCCATCCCTCTGTCTTTGCCTTCTGCCTCTAGGGCTGTCTGGCTTCCTTCCAAGTTCAGTTCCAGGACTCCCCTCTCCACGAGGCTCTTCCTGAGCCTCCCGGCTGCCACTGCTGACCCCCCTGAAACTCTCTGTATGCAGACACATACATAGATACATCGTTTCATACATGGAGATAGTTTCACACACATATAATGTCACATGTGTATAGGCACATGTATACATTGTTTCATACATGTATATATACATACAGTTTTACACATACACACAGTTTCCTTTGTTAGAATATAAATTCTGTGAGGTTAGGGATTGTTTCACTTTTGTCTTTGTCCCTTCACCAACCGATACAGTCCCTGGCATATAGTAGGTGCTTAGTAAATGCATGTTGATTAATTTTAATCATAAAGCACATAATGTGACTTAATCCAATCCCACTGTTCTTAGAGCCAGGAAAACCTACGTGCAAATGCCCGCTCAGACCCAAACAAGCTGCGTGACCTTGGACAAATCACTTGTCCTGAGAAACTCAGTTTCCACACTTGTTAAATGAAAGTGATGGACTCTAGCAGTGATTCCCAAAGTGGGCGCCACCGCCCCCTTGTGGGTGCTGCAGTGATCCAGGGGAGCGGTGATGGCCACGCGTGCATTTATCTTTCCTATTAATTGCTATTAAAATTTTTTAAAAATTAATTTCGAGGGGGCTAAGTAATATTTCTTCTGGAAAGGGGGCGTAGGCCAAAAAAGTTTGGGAACCCCTGGACTAGAGGGTCCTTTTCCACTCTAAGTCAGCGATCCTAATAAGCACTTGTTGAATTGAAAGCCAAGCAGGACTTCTTGCTAGTGTATAGTTGGAAAGTCTTGAACCCCTAAAACTCCATTACCCAAACTTCCTTTCTGTATCACCTAGAATGCCTTTCCCCTTGTCCACAGTGGCGTGGTCACGTTTGTAGAAGTTCTGAAGCTCTGCCTCTCTTCCTCTCTTTGGCTCTCACAAGCAGGCTTTTTTTTGGTTAGCTTTTTTGTTGGTTTATTATTAGTGAAAAATTGTTAGATATAATATTTAGTTCTTGTACATTAATTTTAATCTTTACACTAGGCTATGCTAGAAAGATTTCACTTAAAACTCTTCCTAACACTTAGAATGATCCCTCGGCAACACGGGGGTGTTTGAGGCCTCCCAGAATCATAGACTTAGAGCCAAAAAAGACCTCGGAGGCCAGCTAGTCCAATCCCTCCGTCTCACAGAGGAGGAAACGGAGGCTTCTAGAAAAATGAAATGATTGCTCCTCCGAGTCAGGCAGGTTGTAAACAGCAGACTAGAATTTGAATTCCGGCCCTCCGGCACCGAGGCACGGCGATTTCCAGGGTCCCTTCAGTCCGTGCCGCCTCACTACGTGTCCTAGCTAGAAAGCCGGATGACCGGTGGTTGGGGATATCTCGTCCAGGGCAGAACGACTCGTTCCAACTCCTTCCAGTTCTTCACCTCTATGACTCTGTGCTCAGGCTCAACCGTCTCTTTTTCCCTCTCTCAGGTTTGCCGCCAGGTACGACTGCGGCTGCCGCTACCAGATTTGTGTGCAGCTGTTATCGGCCGATTTCATCGTCCTGGATGTGTTCGAGCCCCCGCCGGTGGTGGTCGAGCAATGGAGTGACTGCGAGTGGAGAGAGGTCAGTGAGGTCCTACAGGGAAGCCCTGGGCCACCTTCCCGTCTCAGCTCCCTTTGCCCCACTCCACCTCTGCTCCAGGGGGCTGGCTCGGAGAATATTTTACGGCAAGGGTTCTTCATCAGGGGTGTATCGATTTTAAAATTGTATGTGTCTGTGTGCATATATGTATATATATACATATATGTATGCACATATTTATTTCTTCCTAAAGGTATTTTTCTATATATACATATGGATATATTTATTTCTAGATGTGTATACATACATTATATTTCTGTTTATAAATATATATGTGCATACATATATACAAATATTTCTATTTATAAATACATTTTATGAATATATAATGTATAATAAATATATTTTATTAACTGTATTTCAAAGTAATTGGCTTCTTTCATCCTAAGAATTTTATTTTATGCTTCTAAAAACATGATTGACAAGGGGTTCGTAGACTTCAAAGAGGGGTCCAGGACACACAAAAGAACCCCTGCCTTAGAACCCAGGCCTTCTACCCCACACTATCTCCATCCCCTACTTTCCCTCTCCCTCCAATCCTTCCACCCCAAAGTTCAAAGCCAAAGGACTAACCCAGAAAGTGTTTAACGCCTCCCTCTCTCCTCTCCCAGGTCTCCCACACATTCTCCAACTACCCCCCCGGAGTCCGTCACGTCCGCTTCCAGCACGGGGGTGAGGACACTCAGTACTGGGCGGGGTGGTACGGCCCCCGCGTCACCAACAGCAGCATCACCCTTGGCCCCGAGGTGACCGGGCGGCGGAGCAAAGAGAGGGAGACGCAGACGGAATGAAAGGTGACGGCTCCTTCCTCCTTTTGCAGCTTTCCACTTCAGTGCTTTCCATAGTCGGCCAGGAGTGGGTTGGAGGAAGAAGGAAAGAGCGGGGCTGGTGGGGGCCCGTGGCTCGGTCCAGAAGCATCCTGGCTCCCAGGCCAAGCAGGGCCGCCCTCTCTGAGCGGCCACCCCCAGGACCCTGCCCTCGGGTCCTTTATTGGAACACAAACCACAGTCCTCTCCGCAGTGGCCACGTGTGTTCCGAGGGACCCAAGGACAGCAGAGCGCCGGGCCATGGCTTCTCTCCGCCCTCTCCTGGGGATTCCTTCCTAGAGGTCAAAGGCTGGGCGGTGCAGAACCAGAGCCGGCGGAGGGAGCTGGTCCTGCCTGCTCTGCTGAACAATGGAGTAAGAGCACTTGAAGCCAGGGATGCCATTCGAGGCCAGGAGGGGCCCGTGACGGCGACCAAAGGCCAGTTCTGCGTTCGCTGGGCAGGCCGGCTTCAGCTGCTCTTATGGGCCCTCTCCTCCACGTACAACTGCATCTGTTAGAAGAAACCATACCGGGGGGATGACGATTAAAGGTCTTGTTTCCAGGGCCCTCTAAGGCTTTCCAGAGACCTATTATTACTCCCCACTTCACAGAAGGGAACACCGAGGCTCCAAAGATGGGGCTTTCCTCGGGTTGCACAATCACTAAGTAGAAAAGGAATGTTCTATTTGGTTCCAGAGAGCGAGGTTAAAAGGAGAAGGTTCAGAAGCAAATTGGGCCTGATGTCAGGGAAAATAGCCTAACCCTGGAGACCACCAAAGCTGGCACAAGCTGCCTGGGGAGACCATGAGCTCCCCTTGGCACTCTTTAAGCAAGGCCTCTCACTTCCCCGAGGAGGGAAAGGCTGGCTTCTGTGATTCTACAAAGATAAACGCTCTCCCTCAGAAGGGCGAGTGGTCAGAGGACATGAGGAGAGTTTAAAATAATATTGTTCTTCCTAAGCCTTCAGCCAAAACTGCTTAGGAGGTCTTCTGGGGCTGCCCTTAGTCAGTGCTGATCACAGCTCCTGGGCCCGTCAAGCACTCAAGTTCTGTTTGTTTTTTAAAGCTCTTATTCTGTCCTAGAATTAATACGAAGTGCCAGAAGAGCAGGAAGGGGTGGGCAATGGAGGTTAGGTGACTTGCCCAAGGTCACACAGTATAAGTTTGAGCAAGCCTACATTTTGGAATTGACAGGGTTACCCCTGATGGTCATGCCGGGGCTAAGTAGTTAGAAGAAAGGGTTCTTTATAGGGGGGAACAAGTTGTTCGTGCCGAGTAGTACCCACAGAAACCTCCCCGATCCCCAACTGGGTCCTGTTTCAAAATGGATAACTGCTTTCTTTCCCCTCGCTACCCACTCGTTCTGCTCCCTCCCAACTCAATTACACGGATCTGACTGAATGGCAACTCACCAGGGTTTATTCAAGAACGAATAAATTAAGGGATGAGGGAAGAGGGTGTCAGGAAAAGGGGGTGTAGGTGGTTCCCTGAAATCCCTCTTATCAGTCCTTCACTGGATAGGCTAGTAACAGATAATTTCTGTATTCCCCAAAGTCCAGTTTCTCTGACCTAATCCCCAAGTATTTCTCTTGAACCTATAATTATAGCTAAGTCATGAGGGAATGCAATAAGGCAATGTTCAAGGCAAGATCTGTGAGCCCCCGGGGGGCCGGCTCCCTGCCAAAGTCCAGACCCCCTTGGCCAAAAGTGAAGAAATGGCTGTTCCATATTCTCCACTGGGTTAAGGAATCGATGAAGACCAACTGGCAGAATTAGTCTTCACTGACGTCCCCGGGAAACTCTTGAGGTTAGCTTTTTAGGTGCTGCAGCCCCCAAATCCACCTCCCTCTTGGGCTGTGCCCCCAGCTAGCCTGAGAGAAAAGCCGTTGGTCTCTTCCCAGAAGGCTTTGCACTCAGCCCAACTGGCACGCTTTTCCCTCCTCAGCGTTCCATCTGTCAATTCCAAAATGTCGGCTTGCTCGACCTCTTACAACAGCTAGGAAGGGACGGCCTTGACCCCAGAGCCTCCTGCCTCCCCCGGGCCACCTCGCTGCCCCTCAAGCACTCTAAGCATTGTGAAATCCTCCGGCTCCCAGCAGTGACTAGGATGCCTGGGTCCCAGGACGGCCCTCCCACTGAGCCTCACCTTTAAAATGTCTGACGTCATGGTCTTGAGTGGGATTAGCCGGGGGTCGTGCATGTGCACATCCTGCTCGTCTGCCAGGATCCAGGGGAAGTCCTAAGGGCAGAGAGGGCAGAGTTCCACGAGACATGAAGTAAAAAGGGAAACCCTCGAGGCAGCATCCCTGGGCGACGTTCTTAAAACGATAAGAAGTGCCTGTCTAAAACCAAGAACCACCATTATCTCTAGCAGGGATAACGCTGAAGCCTTCCCAGGAAGCAAGGATGGCCTTGTTCAGTGTTGCACTAGGAATGCTAGCTAGACACTACAGTGGGCCAGGGCAGTTCTGAGGACTTGGGACAAAGCAAGCTTGGCCGCCTGCAGAGAAAGACCTGTTGGAGAAGAAACGTAGATGAAAACAAATGATTGATCACTTATTTATACGGGCATAGGATCTGGGCTTTGGTTTTATAAGATGATTCCCTTACAAAAATATGGAAATGGGTATCGAGTGACAATACACGGAACCCCGTGGAATTGCGTGTCAGCTCTGGGAGGAGGGAGGGAGACAACACGAATCATGTAACTTTGGAAAATGTACGTGGAAATTTGTTTTCGGAATACAATAAAGATAACATTTAAAAAAAAAAAAAGGAACACCAGCTATAGCAATAAGAGAAGAAAAGAAACTGAAGGAATGAGGGAACGAAACTCTCACTCTTTGCAAATGATAGGATGGCATACTCAGAGGAACCCTAGAGAACGAAAAAACGAGTTGGAGCAATTAACGACTTCAGCAAAGTCATAGGATATAAAATTAACTCGCATGAGTCGAAAACATTTCTATATACTACCAAGAAAACCCAGCAGCAAGAGATAGGAAGAGAAATTCCATTTAAAATAATTGTAGGGGGCATCTGGGTAGCTCAGTGGATTGAGAGTCAGGCCTAGAGATGGGAGGTCCTGGGTTCAAATCCGGCCTCAGACACTTCCCAGCTGGGTGACCCTGGGCAAGTCACTTGACCCCCATTGCCCACCTTTACCACTCTTCCACCTCTGAGCCAATACACAGAAGCTAAGGGTTTAGAAAAAATTAAATAAAATAATTGTAAATGATAGAAAATGCTTGGGAGTTTATCTATCAGGACAAAACCATGAACAGAACTACAAAACACTTTTCATGCAAATAAAAATTTCTAAACCACTGGAAAAATATTAATTGCTCATGGGTGGGCCAACCCAACATACAGACAGTCCTCACTTTACATAAATTCATGTTATGAAAAAAATTAAAAATAAATTAAAAAATAAAAAAAATAAATTCATGTTATGAAAATTCAACTTAACACAAAAAATTCTGAAAAAAAAATCTTCATTCCAAAAAAGCCCCAGTGCGAACTTAATAGAGTATTGTGTTCTCTCTCTCCAGTCTTATATCTTGGTTGCCACTCTCTACCTCCCCACCAGAAAAAGAAAATCTTCTAAATGAAAGAAGAATGGATCAGGGCCCCCCCTGCCTGCCCATGGACTTTGGCTTAAAGCCCCATCCCTGTCTCTGGCTTCTGCATGTTGCTGGTCCTCTCCCATCTATGTCAGTGTCTGGCCTGGATGTGGCTGTCCCCTATGTTTTCTCTCTTGGTTCTGGCCAGATCCCTACGTGACCCCCCAAGTATTCCTCCTCTTGCTTCAGTCTCTGGCCTTACATGTTCTTCAACTCTGTGCCAGCCCCATCCCTCCAAAGGTCTGAGGCCTCTTTCCTGCCTCCCTCCATCCCTTTTTTCCCATATCCATGGATAAATTCGCATTGCATAAAAATTGCTTTATGTAGATGTCTGCCAAATGTTATATAAGTTTCCACTTATGTAAAGTGAGAACTATCTGTAAAAAAAAAAAGACAAATCTACCTAAATTAATTTACTTATTTGGTATCCAATCAAACTACAAAAAAAATATTTTATAGAGCTAGAAAAAAAAATCAACACAATTTATCTGGAAGAATAAAAGAACAGGAATATCAAGGGAATCAATGGAAAAAATGTGAAAGATGGTGGCTTATTTTACAAAGCAGTGACCATCAAAACAATCTATAATGGCTAAGAAACAGAATGGTGGATCATTGGAATAGATTAGGTACACAATACAGTAGTAAATGACCATAGCAATCTAGTGTTTGACAAACCCAAAGATCCAAGTTTTGGGGCCAAGAACTCACTATTTGAAAAATTGCTGGGAAAACGGGAAAGCAGTTTGGCAGAAACTAGGCACAGACCATTATCTCATACCACATACCAAAAAAAAAAAAAAAAAAATCAAATTGGACAAATGACTTAAGATATAAAGGGTTTATCATAAGTAAACTAGAGAAGCATGGAAAAATGTGCCCATCAGATATATGGATGAGAGAAGAGTTTATGACCAAACAAGAGATAGAGAGGATCATGGGAAATAAACTAGATCATTCTGATTATGAAAGCAGCCAAAATTAGAAGAAAAGCTGGAAACTGGAGAAAAAAATTTATAGCAAATTTACCCAAGAAAAGTCTCTTTTCTCAAATATTTAGAGAACTGAATCAAATGTATAAAGTCATTCCCCAATTGATAAATGACAAATGCTAGAGGGAATATGTAAAAGCTGGGACACAAATGCACTATTGGTGGAGTTATGAACTAGTCTAACCTAACCATTCTGGACGACAATTTGAAACTATGCCCAAAGAGCTGTAAAACTTTGATCCTACAATACCACTACAGACATGAACTGATGCAGAGCACAGAGAGCAGAACCAGAAGGACACTGTACACAATAACAGCAATACTGGAAGGATGCTCAACTAAGAAAGACTTAACTACTCTGATTAAGACAAGATCCAAGACAATTCCAAAGGACTCCAGGATAAAAAATGCTATCCACCTCAGAGAGAGAAGGGATGAACTCTGAATGCAAATTGAAGCACACATTTTTTTTAACTTTCTTTTTGGTCTGGAAATATATTTTGCATGATTCCACATGTATAATCAATATTAAACTGCTTGCTGTTTCAAATCAAGGGAGGAGCAAAAGGGAAGGAATTCTGCACATTATTTGAAACTCAAAATCTTAAACAATGATTATTTAAAAAAATTTATATGTAATTGGGAAAATATTTAATTAAACAAAAATATATTAAGGAAAAAAATTCCTGGTCAAAAGGGATCCTTTTCAGATCCCTATGGAAGCTAAGGATAGCCCCATAATCTGCCCTGTTCACCTAATATCATTTTAGTACCTTTCTTTTTCCATATTCCAACTAAACCAGCATCCTCTAGGAGTCTCATTCCTACCTCCCAGCCTTGGCTAATACTGTTGTACATATTCAGAATGTTTCCCCTCCCTACTTTTTCCTGTTAAATTCATACCCATTCTTTGTCCTGCTGTTTGCTTTCCTTTTATACCCCCAGCATTTAGCACAGTGCATGGTACATAAATTCCTACTGACTAACACACAGACACAGAGACACACACACCCCTATACTCCTTTTATTTACATGTTAGATAACAGATTTAGAGGTGGAAGGGACCTGAGGTTATCTAATCCCACCTCCCTGATTTTAAACAGAGAGAAACTAACCTCATAGAGTACTTTCTGTGGCATCTCCCTCATACGCTTACCACAGATTTTCTGTATCATGGTTATTCCAAAGAATGTAAGGGCCTACTGTCCATTTTGTCTGGCAAAGTGCCTATACATAGTAGGTGTTATTGAATCTGTTTCTTCTCTCTCTATTAAGTCATGGGCCTGGCCTTCATGGATCTCACACTCTCTAAGCAGGGCCTCAGTTTCTCCCAGCTATATGGCGACAGAGTCTATAAGCTCTTCGTTTTTCCAAGGATCCTCCCCTAGATATACCACTACTCACCTTCTGCACACAGTGAGTGATTAATACATTTAAAAATTTAAACTGAATAAGTACCTGCTGTGTACCAGGGGCACTATGCTGGGGCTGGCGGGGCTTGGACAGAAAACGAGGGTTAGACTTTAGAGACATCCACCAGATCTCATGGGTTTCCTTTTAGAGCATATTCATAGCCTTCATCTCTTCTTTTTAAAATTTTTAAAACTCTTGCTTTCTGTCTTAGTAATAACTCTAAAACAAAAGGGAAAGGGCTAGGGGCAAACAGGATTTTTTTTTTCAGGGTTAAAAAGGTCTTTATTTTTACATTAACTACACTATTCAAAAATACAAGGCCTAAGCTCTCAGGGACATGAGAAAGTTGTCACCTTTGGAGAATCCTTACCCATCCATCCCACCCCCAAAGAAATTGCTTCCATTCTGGCTGATTGGCTGTGTGTCTTCGCTGGGATTCATCTTGGAGATGAGAAATCTTGGGCAGGGCAGGACAGATCAACCAGTCTAGGAGGAGGCTTCCTGCGCCATTCAATCACATGCACTTGATAAATACCATTCCCCTTCTTGGGGGCATGGGAGTATGCTCAGAATCTTCCTATCTCTGCCTGTCCCCAAAACATCATGGCAAGGACAGAAGCCTACCTGTCCAATAGCTTAGGGGTTATAACAAAGACGGGCCTCTTCCCATTGCTTTCCCTGGAAAAGGCCCTGGAGTCCCCACCATCAGGGAGACTGAGGAAAAGAACGTCCCTTTCCCAGGGTCAGCCAGCTAGGAAGTATCTGAGGCCAGATTTGAACCCAGGACTTCCTGTTTCTAGGCCTAGCACTCTTACTGCCCCCTTCATTCCCTCTTGCTTCTCCCACTAGGATATCAGCAGGATGTTTTTTCTTCCCCATTTTACAGATGTCTCCTCCTGGCATAAGAAATGACTGCTTCTGACAGCTCTTCCTATTCCAGGAGGGGCCCAGAGACAGAGACTCATTGCTCAGCTGGCCACAGAGGGGACAATTCTTTCTTTCTTTTTCTTTTTCTTTTTTTTTTGGCAGAGAATCACCTGCTAAACAGGGGAGGAGAGAGAGGACCACTCCAATATGCTCTTGGATCTGTGATCCCTCCAACAGTGCAGACTTCACCCCATCCCCGTCTATCTATCCAATCCAAACCTCATCTGTCACCCTCCTCGAGTTCACTAAAGAACACCTACCATGTTGGGATTCTTGCACGTCTCCTTAGCCCTGTGATTGCCAAAGGAAAACAGCAGACTGTCCACCCGCTAACCCTTCGTCTCCCCATAAAATCACAGACCCTCTGTGTGTACTGACCTCATGGGCGAGAAAAGGAAAACTCACGCTGGCCCCTATTCTCTAGCATTTCCAGTTCAAGCTCCAGATCCTAGCTAGTCACCCACCCACCATAGCACCTGCCCTCCCATTATCCACCCCTCGCACCCAGAGATCATACCCTATGACCAGGGAGTCCATCCACTTAGCCTTGGACCCTCCATTCTGAGGCTAGACTGTCCGGAGTGGATGAGGGAGTCCAAACGCCACTCACCCACTCTATATTCAGCCGGCCGCCCCATAGGCACTTCCCTCCCCAACCTGTTCCCATCAACACTACCAACAATCTATTTAGGGCTCCTCTCTGAATCCCTCTGACTCTCAGACCCAAATACTCTTCCCTTCCCAGCCTCCATGCTCTCTAGATGTTATCTCCCCACCAAGTAAGGGTTATTTCACTTTGATTATCGCCTCAGTGCCTGGCACAGAACTGGCATCTGGGGAACGTTTTTCCATCCACTAATTCATACTAACATAAGTGGCGAGAAATCCAATGGAAAGAGGGAAAGAGACTGGTCCAAGGTCACACAGCAAGTCCCTGTCAGAAGCAAATCTGGAGGCCGGCTGTCCTTCAGACTTTCTATCCTTTGACACACAGACCCAGGGGCCAGAACTCACCTTGATCACCTGAATCTTCTCCATGTTTCGTGTGGCTGCTTCCCGAGTGTGGACCAAGACAGTGAAGGTACAACCTGCATCAAGGAGGAAGAGATGTTGGAGCGGCATGATGGGCGGAATGGTACCCAACTTGTGGCGTGCATCCTCAGCCACAGAGGCGAGGCCTGATCATCATCTCCTGGGCTCCTAATTCAATCTGCCCTCCCCACACTCATGGTAAAATGGCATGGCCTGGCTAGCTGGCCCCATCATCCAAGACCAGTTTCAAGTCCACTCAAGGAAAAGCACAAGGACGGCCCCTGTCCTTCTGGTACTCCCTAGTCTAATGAACACTACATATAGGAGGCAGCTGGGCGACTCAGTGGACTGAGAGTCAGGCTTAGAGATGGGAGGTCCTGGGTTCAAATTTGGCCTTAGATATTTTCTCTGATTACCTAATCCTTACCACTCTTCTGCCTTAGAACCAATACTTAGTACTGATTCTAAGGCAGAAAGTAAAGGTTTAAAAAAAGACAATTTGGAACTGAGTCTAAGACAGAAGGGATTTTTAAAAAAGGCTAAATATAGGTATGGAAAGACTTCAAGGATACTTGTCTTTTTTTTTTAAACCTTACTCTTCTGTTTTAGAATCATATTGATTCTAAGGCAGAGAGTGGTAAGGACTAGGCAATGGGAGTTAAATGACCTGCCCAGGGTCACACAGCTAGGGAAGTGTCCACCTAGCTGCCCCGATACCTGCTTTATTTTTTTTTTTAAAGAGCCACAAACAGATGTATATAAGTAGAAATGGCCCCAGTAGAAATACCCTACAGCAGCACTAATGCAGAGTGAATAGTGAGATTGGACCCATGAGGAGTAAGTTCATCATGGAAGACTTCCTGGAGGTGATGAGGATGAAACAGGGCTCTGAAGAAGGGTAACAGTACAAATGACTTCATGGAAGAGACCCAGCAATGGGCTAGGTTGCAGCATACCCCATGGCGCTGAGCCAAGGCATGAGCATTACCAGAAGTGTCCAGGGGGATTCAGCTCAGCCCCAGAATGCCCTAACAGGACGCTCCCCTGCAGGTCCACCTCTGGGAGATCACCGTGCCCAATGGGGCAGGCCCAAAGCCCAGGAGTGGGGAGAACCCTCAGGACAGAACAGCAGAGTCAACCTGGAGGGTTGTGGTCCAGGACGGCGTCACAGACACTGATCTTCAGGATGAAGGCACGAAGGAGCTGCTCCACGTGGGACAGCAAAGAGTCGGAGCTGGAAAGGAGAGAAGATGGTCACTGACCCGCCCTGAGTGACTGTGGGGCCCTTTGGCCAACAGGCCTCACCCACCCAGTAAGAGGCGGGCTGTCGGCGTGGGCTAAAGCCTTTGAAATGATCTCATTTGATTCTCTTCATGTTGCAGCTAGAAAAACTAAGACTCAGAGGGAGAGGAAGTAACATGAGAAGCCAAAACTAGAAGCCAAGGTCCCTGATTCCCAAGTTGGGGGTTCTTCTCACTAGAGCCTAGCAAGGGGTTCTGGGTCCCCTCCATCAATGCCCCATTCTTGGGGTCTCCTAAGTTCATCAGATGCTATTGCTAAATGGGGACAAAGAACAAAAAGGGGGGAAACTGAAGACATGGGTTCAAATCCTCACTCTGCTACAGGTACCACTTGTGTGACCTTGGGCTAATCAAGTTACCTCTGGGCCTGTTTTTTCCTCTGTAAAATGGGTGTGGTGTTGCTGGATACCTCAGAGGTCCCTTTTAGCGACAGACCTATCATTCTATGGGAAATGCCACCCCAAAATAAGCATGCCCTTTTCTGAATTTCCTAAGCCTCAATTTTTTTCTGCCTTAAAATCGAGAGGTTGGACTAGAACCCCTTTGGCAGTCTGGGGAAGCCTGTGAATTTCAGAATTGTGTTCTTAAGTGCCTACAAATAAAATATATAGGTTTATAAAGGAAACCATTTCCACTGGATTAGGGTTATCAAGGGGCAGTTAGGTGGCGCAGAGGACAGAGAACTAAGCCTGGAGGTCCTGGGTTCAAATCTGGCCTCAGACACTTCCTAGCTCTGTAGCCCTGGACAAGTCATTTATCTCCATTTGCCTAGCCCTTGTCCTTCTTTCTTAAGAGTTGTTACTAGGGCAGAAAATAAGAATTAAAAAAGAGAGAGAAGTTGGTTATAAAAATATTAAGAAAATAAGCTCCTGGGGTCCAAGTGAAGAACCCCTTCTCAACGTCAATGTTCTCTGTAATGAGGTCCTTTCTAGGTTATCAATTCTGATATTTTCTATTCTAAGGTTCCTCCCAGCCCTGCCATTTTCTGAGCCAAGGTCCTCTCAAGGGCCCTTCCTAGCTCTAACATGTTCTAAGATCCCTTGGCTCTAACCTTCCCTCTTCTAAGACCTTTTCTTCTTTTCCTCCCATCAGTCCTGTGGTTCTCTTTTCTTTTTCTTCTTCTTCTTCTTTCTTAAACTCTTCCCTTCTGTCTTAGACTCAATACGATGTATTAGTTCCAAGGCAGAAGAGTGGTAAGGGCTGGGCAATGGGGGTTAAGTGACTTGCCCAGGGTCACACAGCTGGAAAGTGTCTGAGTCTCTGAACCTGACTCTCCATCCACTGAGCCACCCAGCTGGCCCTGTTGTTCTGTCTTTTCGAAGAGGGGAGGCAGGAGCTCCGGACTTACCTGATAGACAGCAGGGGAGGCTGAGTGATTTCAAAGACAAATCTCTCCACTGGGTGGTGCTCTTTGTCCAAAATCACCACCACGACCTTCTCCACATCATTCTGCAAAGAGAGGTCAACCCCATCCCATCCCACAACAACATCAGCTATGGTGATGAAAATTTGGAAACCAGTATCCTAGCAACCACCTCTTCCTCAGTCATCCTGGAGTAGGAGGCAGAGAGGACCTGAATTCAGACCCCCAGAGTCCCTCCATAGACCACAGTTATCTATTTGTTTTGATCCTTATCTTCTTTTTTGTTTGTTTGTTTTGTTTGTTTTATTTTAAACCCTTAACTACTGTGTATTGGCTCTGAGGTAGAAGAGTATTAAGGGTGGGCAATGGGGGTCAAGTGACTTGCCCAGGGTCATATAGCTGGGAAGCGTCTGAGCCCAGATTTGAACCCAAATCCTCCTGACTCAAGGTGTTGCCTAGCTGCCCCTTTATGGTTTATAGCATAGTTCTGAAAATCAAATGTTTTCTCTGGAAAAAAGTGACCTAAAGTTGGTCAGAGCCTGGAGGCCAATGCATTTGCTACCTTCTCCTAGAATCAGTCAGTCAACAAACGGTCAAAAAAGCCAATGATATTAAGTATCGACTCTATGCCAGGCACTGCCTTTTCCTTCGCACATTTAACTTGCCAAAGAGAGTTGCCAAGACTGCCAAGAGATGCCATGAAGGGTCATCCAGGCAGTCTGTGTCACAGGCCAGACCCCTACCCACTGGGCCATCTGGCATCTCTGTATTTTAAATAACCAAATTGAAAGAGCCTGGACTCACAGGACCATAGATTTAGAGCCAGAGGGGGTGTTAGAGGCTCTCTAATCCTTCATTTTAGAGAGGACCCAGGTTCAAATCCCCATTCGGCTCCTTACAACCTCTGTGAATTGGGGCAAGTCATCTCAACTCATCTGGGTCTTAGTTTCCTGGCCTGTAAAATGAAGAGGTTGGACTCAATGAGTGCTAAGGACCCTTCCAGCCCATGACCGATCTCAAAGATCAACCAGAAGTGCCCCAGCTGTGTGACCCTGGGCAAGTCACTTGATCCCCATTGCCCACCCTTACCACTCTTCCACCTATGAGACAATACACCGAGATTAAGGGTCTAAAAAAAAAAAGAAGAAGTGGGGCAGTTGGTGGCTCAGTGGCTAGAGCCTGAAAACACTTCCTAGTTGTGTGGTCCTGGGCAAGTCATTTAACTCAATTGTCTAGCCTTTACCACTCTTCTGCCCTCAATGCTTAGTATCGATTTTAAGGCAAAAGATAAGAGTTTTAAAAAAATACTCAACCAGAATCCATGACATCCAGAGGAGCAGGAGTGAGACAGCAGAAAGGGCCGGAGGGACTGGGGGGGGGGGGGGGAGAACTGGGGAGCAGCTGGATTACCACTCACCTTCTCCAGCAGCGGCTTAACGCAGTGAAGCGTATCTTGAATGTACTGATTTAGCTCTGGATGGCAGGACATCTGTTCACAGAAGAACCAAGAATGAGGCCTTTGGGATAATCAATCAGGATTTATTAAGTTCCTACTATGTGCACCGAACAGATGCTGGGGACACAAAGACCAGAAAAAAATCAAACTATCCCTTCCCTAAAGCCACAAGCAATCCAATTGCAGCAAACCTTTATTAAATGAGCAAGGGGGGTGGAGGGAATAGGGGCGGAAGGGAGGAGCCCCCAGAACTGCTATTCCCACCCTCATGATTCAATTCCAAAGGACTTATGATGAAAAATGCTCTCCAAGGCCAGAGAGAAAACCGATGAATTCCACGTGCTGCAGACTGAAGCATCCTTTTTTTTTTAATTCTCTCACTTTACTTTTTGGTCTGTATTTCCTCTTATAACATGGCTAATATGGAAATATATTTTGCATGACTTCATGTATATAATTGAGATCAAATTGCATGCCTTCTTAAGAAAGGGAGAGGGGCGAGAAGGAGGGAGAGAATTTGGAACTCAAAATGTTTCTTATAATTTGTTAAAAATTTTTAATATGTAATTTTAATACATAATTTAATACATAATTAATGTGTAATTTTAATATGTAATTTTTTAATTTAAAATTCAGGAAAAAAATCTTCAGCATGTACTGAAGGCAAAGAATGCCGAGGCAAAAAAATTTCTGGAAGATGTGAGGACCAAACAAAGGAGATTTGAGGACCACCTTCCTAAAATAGTTCAAGGTTCCATCTTTGATGAGGGGTCAAAGGGGATCGCTTGGAAGAAGGTCTAGCCATCCTTCACCACCCCCAAGGAGACACACTCAATAAGCCCAATTTGCTCTTAATAACAGCCCATTAACTGTTCTAGGGACAGCTAGGTGATACAGTGGATAGAGCGCCAGGCTTGGAGTTAGGAAGAATTGAGTTCAAATACAGTCTTGGGTAAGAGACCCTGTTTGCCTCAGTTTTCTCATCTGTAAAATGAACTGGAGAAGGAAATGGCAAACTGCTCCAGGATCTTTGCCAAATGTGACCCCAAATGGGGTCATGAAGAATTGGACAGATCTGAAGCAAGTGAATAACAACAAAACCCTTCCAAAGTATATCTCTCCCATCAGGATCTAAGGATTTTGTATTTATATCCTCACCGTTTAATAAAGTCAGTGTTTAATAAATGCTTTTCATCCCTTCATACTTTATACTTTTAAAACCTATTCCTATTACAATACCACCTGGGTCCCAAACTAATTTAGTTCCACTAAAAAAATATATAACTACCAAAAAAGTCAAACAGTCCCCATTCTAGAACAGTATTTCATTATTGATAGTAAACATTTACATAGTGCTTTACAAATATTACCTCCTTTGGTCCTCACAACCTCCTTGTAAAGGACATGCCATTATTATTTCCATTTTATAATTCAAGAAACTGAGGCAAACAGAGGGTGAGTGGTTTGCCCATGGTTTACTGCCCAGTAGCCAGTAAGTATCTGATGCCAGATTTGAACTCAGGTTTTGATGTTTATATCTACTATGTGTCAGACACTATGCTAGGAGCTGGGGATACAAAGTCAAAAAGAAGCAGGGACATCTGGGTGGCTCAGTAGATTGAAAGCCAGGCCCTGAGATGGGAGGTCCTAGGTTCAAATCTGGCCTCAGACACTTGACTGGGTGACCCTGGGCAAGTCACTTAACCCCCATTGCCTAACCCTTACTGCTCTTCTGCCTTAGAACCACTATCTGTATTGATTCTAAGACAAAAGGCAATGATTTAAAAAGAAAAAAGGAAAAGAAAGGGGAGGGAGGGGAGGAGGAGGGGAAGGGAAGGGAAGGGAAGGGGAAAAGAACCAAACAGAAAAGAAAAGAAAAAAGACAAAAAAGATGCAATGCTGTTCTCAAGGATCAAAAGATCCCTACTGTGGAAAGTGGGAAGATCTTTTGTTCTTTTTAAGATTTGACTTATATCCTTTGATAGGGAAAAGGCATTAAACCTGTGATTTCATTGACATTGGGGACTTCCCAGGTGAGTAAACTCTCTCCACCAAAGTGTATCAGAACCTTCTCTTTCTCCAAAACTTCTAGTCTTGATTTACCCAAAGTCACACAGCCAATAGGTGTCAGAGGCTGGAACTGCGCCCAGGGCCAGCTCTCTATCCATTTTACCAACTGCTTCTTTAAAGATTTTGAGTTTTGCCCAATTCTCAAAATTCAAAATAGGGCCAAAAAGTCACATTTGAGAATCAAAGGGGCTTTTCTTGAGTCTCTCAGTTTCTGGTGCCTTCCTCTGCAGTTGTGTTCATCTCTTGGTGGGATTTTCTTGGCAAAGATGCTGGAGTGGTTTGCCATTTCTTTCTCCAGCTCATTTAACAGATGAGAAAACTGAGGGAAACGGGGTTTGGTGACTTGCCCGAAGTCACACAGCTAGTAAGTGTCTGAGGCTGGATTTGAACTCAGGTTTTCCTGACTCCAGGGCTGGCACTCTTTCTGCTGCATCACCTAGCTGCCCATTGTCTTCCAATATTATCCTGTATTTAGTTTATAAATACATATAAACATGTTGTTTCCCCCAAAAGAATATAAACCCTTTGAAAACAGGATTGTTTCACTTGCCTCTATATCCCCGCACCTTGAACTGAGTAGGTGCCAAATTTGATAATAGTAACAGTTATTATTATTATTATTGATTGATTGATTGATCTCACACCATCCCCTTTTCAGGATTATCTTTTTTTTTTTTTAATGTTAAATAAAACCCTTTCCTTCTGTCTTAGAATCAACACTAAGTTATCAGTGCTAAGGCAGAAAAATAATAAGGGCTAAGCAATTCAGGTTAAGTGACTTGCCCAGGGTCACCCAGCTACAAAGTATCTAAGTTCATATTTGAACCCAGGGCCTCCTCTCTATCTACTGAACCTAGCTGCCCTCAGAATTACCTTTCTCCCAAGTTAGGGGAAAGGGGAGGCTAGCACGAGAGAGAAAGAAGGGAAGAAGGATAAAGAAAAATAACTTGTGTTTTTTTCTATTAAATAAAGAGAATAGAACACATATAAGGGAATAATGCCATGGAGCGCCATATTGGTTTGGAAAGTTATGGTGGACCCATTCTTTCCATGATAACAAGAGCAGTTGATTTAATTATGGTTCAAGCATTGAAGTATCCCATCTCTAATCTAGTTAGGAGGTATTAAGAGAGGTTTAGGATTGGTTTAAGGTAAGATCAACCAGGTACTCAGGGATAAGGAGAGTTAATGAACAAAAGAACAATTTTCTTTGTAGCTTCTTTGGCTAGCTGTCCTTCCTCCCCTCACCTAGAAAAATTTCCTTTCTCATTCAACTCTATCAGAGGAGATTAGGAGAGGTGTGACTTCCTTCCCACAGAGGACAGGGAAAATGGAGGGATCTGGGAATCTCAGAAGCCAAGTGGGTACTAAGAAAAGGACCAAGGGTCAACTTCCTGGAGATCTAGGGCTCAAGACCGGGGGAAAAAAGCCAGGAAGCCCTAATAGCCAAGCCCAGTTTTCACTGCTCTTCTTCCCACTCCAGGACATTCTTTTTCTCAGAAGAGACCTCTAAAAATGTTCACAGACTAGAAGAATCTCAGAGGTGGGAAAGACTTCAGAGGGCAGCTAGGCCAAGCAGGAATCCAAAACAAACCCAAGGCACAGATTTGGCCCCCAGTGTTCCTCAAAAGACCCACTGAAGATTCCTGGAGCCTCTCCCATCTCCCGAATCCCTTTATCCATCCTGAAAGTCTAGGGTTAAGGCAGCTAGGTGTTCTACTGAGCCTGGAGTCAGAAAGACATGAGTTCAAATCCTGTCTCGGTTACTTAAAGCAACTCTCTTAACTTCTATTTTCCTCAGTTTCCTTAACTGTAAAATAGAGATAATAATAGCCCTTACCTCTCAGGGTTCTTGTGAGAATCAAAAGAGTTAATAATATTTGGAAAGCACTTAGCACAGTGCCTAGAACACAGTAGGCACTACACAAAAATGCAACCTATTATTTAAGACTGCTTCTAGAGGCTACGGTGATAAAATTTAGCAAGTCCTTTGGAATCTTCCTTCAGAACCACAGACTTGGAAGGACCTCAGAGGTGATCTAATCCTCCCCAAATCTTCAAAACTTAGCTCCGAATGCCAGAGCTTCGTCGCAAAGCCTTTCCTGAATCCCTCAGCTACAAGTGCCTTCCACTGCAATATTATCCCATATTTATTTTGCATTTCCAGTGCCCCTGTTGTCTTGTCCAAGAGGCAACAAAGAGGCATGGAGAGCAGTAGAAATTATTTTAGAAATGAAATCAGCTTATAAAACCCAGTTGAATTGTGTGTTGGCTATGGGAGGGGGAAGGGAGGGAAAGATCCTGAATCATGTAACCATGGGAAAATATTCTAAATCAATTAATTAAATTTTAAAAAATTTAAAAAAAGAAATGAAATCAGGGGTCAGCGAGGTGGCTCAGTGGATTGGGAGCCAGGCCCAGAGATGAGAAGTCCTGGGTTCAAATCTGGCCTCAGACACTTCCTAGCTTCATGACACTGGACAAGTTACTTAACTCCCATTGCTTTACCCTTTACCACTCTTCTGCCTTGGAACCAATACACAGTATTAATTCTAAGAGAGAGAAGAAATGAAGTCAATGTCTCTGCTCTTCTTCATTTCCCATCAGCTGTTTCCTTTGAACCTTAGTCTCCCCAGGATAAGCTTATAGAAATTGATCAAACCTTGAAACTAATCACCTCACTGCCCCTCCCCACTGATTAGAGGGCTGTGAATAAATTCCTCCCAAAAGCCTTCCTTTATAGAGGACCTCAGAACTTTCCAGCCATCCTCCTTCATTTTCTGTCTCCTGCTCTGCTTGGTTTCCATTCGAGCTTCTGGGTATTCTCTTCCCAGGTTAGATTATAAACTCCTTGAGGACAAAGACTAGCATTCTTTTTCTTATTTGTATCCCAGAATTTAGCAATATCTGGCACATAGCTGGCACTTAACAAATAAATGTTTATTGACTGCTACTTATTATATCTTTGTGACTTAGACAATTTTGTTAATTATTTATTATTATTAATCGTCTAGTATGTGCCAGGCAATAGTATGTGCTAGAAATACAGAATAGACAAGCTGGGAGCAATTAGATGGTTTAATGGATGCAGAGCCAGGCCCACAGACAGG
This sequence comes from Gracilinanus agilis, assembly GCF_016433145.1. NCBI lineage: Eukaryota > Metazoa > Chordata > Mammalia > Didelphimorphia > Didelphidae > Gracilinanus > Gracilinanus agilis. The sequence goes on from NC_058132.1 coordinate 46,839,153, forward strand.
AGGTCCTGGGTTCAAATCTAGTCTCGGATACTTCCTAACTGTGTGACCTTGGGCAGGTAATTTTATCCCCATTGCCTAGCCCTTACCGCTCCTCCTCTTCCTTGGAACCAATATGTAGTATCAATTCTAAGACATTTAAGACATAAGGCATAAGAATGATTAAGAAATTCTAAGTTATTGAGAGAGAGAGAGAGAGAGAGAGAGAGAAGCCACATTACCTCTGTAGGTCTCAATTTCTTCACCACTAAAATGAGGGTTGAACCAGTCAACCTGAGGTCCCTTCTAGAGTTATGATTCCCAACTCAGTGTCCAGCTTCCACCTGAAGCTTCCTCAGTTACAAGGCACTCACTATTCTCCGAGGAAGTCCATCCTACTTTTCAACAGCTATTAGGAAATATTCCTTATATCCAACCAAAATCTGCCACTCTGAAACGTCTAACCTGCTCCTAGTTCTGTCTTTTGGGGCCAAAAGAAGGAATCCAAACCCCCTTTCACATGGGTACTTTTTGACCTTTGAAAATAGCTATCAAGTCTTCTCTTTTCCAGAGCAAATAGCCCTAGGTCTTTCAAATGGTCCCAATATGGCATAGTTTCCTGTGCCCTCATCCCCCTTGACCCAACTGAGTTTGTCAATAATGTCCTTCATAAAATGGGTTGACCTAGAACTAAATACGATAATCCATAGTATCCTTACAGCTCCATCCCTTACCTGAACAGGCACATTGTATTTCTTTCTCTTCTGGAAGATTCCAATAGGGTAAACCTCTCGGACATAGAGGATGAGATGCACGGCCACTTCCAAGAACTCACAGAGAACATCAGCCACAACTAGAGACAGAGAAACACACTCTGAGATGCTGTTGGGTAAAAGCAACCAGGACAAATATCCCACCCAAAGACATCAACTCCTGTAAGAATTTATTTTTCATATACTATATTATTTTTATATCAGGCTTCTAGATTATAAAGGCCCCAAATCAGTTCCTATATGTTAGGGAGAATTCCTGACTTGGCTCCATTTAGTCTAAAGATTTTGGCATTCTCTTTGTCCTGAGGAATGGGGTCCTTTCACAGACTCTGGCTAACTAGAAAGTTCTGCATTGATGCTTTTCCCATGTAAATTAGAAACTTCACCAGTTAGTTTGGGGAAGGGCTGAGAGTCTGATGGACCACTTCCTCATTAGCTGATTGCCAATTAAAGATGTCTTGGGATGTTCAAGGGAGGAGCTGAATAATGAGCTCCCCAAAAAATGCATATCAGGTAGAGAGGCATTTGATCACAGTTAAAATGTCTTGACTGGTCAAAGAATAAATTATTTTATTATTTTTTTTTTATTTTAAACCCTTAACTTCTGTGTATTGACTTATAGGTGGAAGAGTGGTAAGGGTAGGCAATGGGGGTTAAGTGATTTGCCCAGGGTCACACAGCTGGGAAGTGTCTGAGGCCAGCTTTGAACCCAGGACCTCCTGTCTCTAGGCCTGGCTCTCAATCCACTGAGCTACCCAGCTGCCCCCAGAATAAATTATTTTAAAAGTAAGAAATACCACCTCTTGACTCAACACACCAGAGCCAACTGGAAGTCAGTTCCCCAGCAGGAGTACCCTAAAAATGAAGAGCTCTTACCTTGTCCAAAGTTAAGGTCTTGTCGAGTGAGGGTGGTCATTCTTCTGGCCACCTGGGAGAGGAGAAAGAAGACCTAGTTCCTTTCCAAAGCAACCCCCAAGCCTAACTGTCCCACCAATCTCATGGAATAGAGGGGCAAAGGGACACTCAGGGATCCACATAGGGTAAAGAAATAGACCTTTACATTCTCAAACTTACATAAATTATCATTAGAATGAAGAACTCAAGAATCTCTTCCTTCCAGGGGAGACCTCATCTGCCCCCAGGTTAGTGAGTTCTGGCAGCTGTTGGTCCCTTCTCAATGGAAAAGGATCCAAAAATCCAACTCCCAAGAATTGCTGAGCACAATCCCTACTACTCCCTCAAATAGTACCACTTGGAAGTTGGAGTCACCATTAAGGCAGATGAAGGTATCAATGAATTCAATAATAATAATAATAATAATAATAATAATAATAATGATAGCTAACATTTATATAGTAATGTTTGCAAAATGCTTTACCTATATTATCTTGTATGATTCTCAGCTCAAGGGAAGAGACTGGTTTTTTTCTTTATTTTGCCACTGTACTTGAATTCCCCAGAACTTAATACAGATAGCATTTAATAAATATTTACTGAATAAATGAATGAACAGACTAGACTTCATCCTCCAGCTTCTAACAGTCTTAGGTCTCCACAGTCAATTCAGGAGTTATTTTGAGCAGAGGATGGGGATAAAAAAAAAAAACAGAAATGAAACCGTCTCTCCCCTCTAGGACTTTAAGAGACACTGATCAGAGTCACTGAACTAAACAAACCTCAGGGTGGTAGGGCTAGGTTTTGGGGGAGTGAGAGGGGTGCCTCAGGAAAAAATGCATCTTCCCCTCTTGGAGGGGGGGGGGGGGAAGGGGTGCATGTGGCTAGGGGCTCAGGTTTGCCAAGCCTGATCAGGTCATCTGGACTTAAGGCCCTCTCACACCCAACTCTGCACGAGGGCAAAGATCCACGAAAGTTCAGTCTCCACGTCCCGCTTTCTGGGATTTCCAAGAAGGGGTAAGGGGGGGGGGGGTCGGTCAAGGTGGGAGGCTGGAAGGGGCACCCCTAAAAAGATCGAGAGAAAACAGGGACCCCCGGAACGTACAGCTGCCTGGGGAGGAGGGGATCGGGGACGGAGAAAGGATGGACACCTCTCTCCGGCGCCCCGGCCAGTGCACATCTGGCTCCTGCGGCGGGTCCAGGGAACAGCTGGCGGCACACAGCTAACGTAGCCGAGCCCTGCGCCCGTCCCCGCACCAGAGTGCCCACCCGCCCGCTCGCCCCGCGTCCCCACTACCCCCTCCTCCCCCTCGAACCAGTACCGGCTGCCGGCGCTCAGTGGGGGTCGGCCGAACTCTGAAGCTTGGGATCCGGCTCCGGTTCCTTCCCCGCCAGCGGCCCCAGCGCGGAACCTCCGGCTCCTAGGCGCGCGGCGAAGTGACGTCCCACCGCCTCCCGCCGGGTCCTAGCGCCCGCCACGCTCCCCGGCTCCACCCCTCTCCTGGGCCCGCGCCAACGCCGCGCTCCGCCCCTCCCCTTCGCGCTCCGCTGAGCCCCCAGCTGCGGAGATGCTGGCCACATCTGGACAAGTGGGAAGGAGCCTTGCAACCCGGATGCTTCAAGAGCCCATTTCCCAAGCAACTTAAAACTAGAGCCTTCCAAGCCCAAAGGGACCTTAGAGATCATCAAATGAGATATTCTTGGTAAAGCGTCCAGCACAGTGCCTGGCACATAGTAACCTCTACATAATTATTATCTCCTGCATGAAGCGTCCTTTCTTCACTCTCCCAACTTCCTTCTTCCAAACTACTAGTTAACTACGTTGTATATATTCGGCTGAGTGCTAAATATGGGCACTGGGCAAGTCAACCTCAGCCTCAGTTTCTTCCTCTGTAAAATGGGCATATCACAATAGCACCCAGCTCACAGGGTTGTTGTGAAGATCAAATGAAATGCCATATAAATAATTTTGCAAACCTTCAATGGTAGCTGCCATTGTTATGTTTGTGTTTATTAATTTTATATCTACATACATGCTTGTTGCCTCCTTTATTTCAATGTAAATTCAGTCCTTTGTTATGAGAGATAGTTCTATGGGAGAGGAAGTCTTATGGTGCTATATTAATGCTAGCTATCATTATTATTATACTTGTATTTATTAGTTTTATATTTATGGTGCACATATTTTTATACCTACTCATTGTCTCCTTTATTAGAATGTAGATTCAATTCTTTGTTATAAAGGATAGCTCTCTGGGATGGGGAGCCAGAGAGAAACAAGGGGAAATATAGCTGGTATAAAAACAAAAGACATAAATAAAACTGTATTTATATGCGCTGATTGTCTCCCTTATTAGAATGTAGACTCAGTCCTTGGTATAAGGGATAGCTCTCTGGAAGGAGGAGCCAGAGAGATGGGGAGGGGGGGAATCTAATCCATGTGAAAACAAAAGATATAAATAAAATTTTATTTTCACATGAACTGATTGTCTCCCTTATTAGAATGTAGACTCAATTCTTTGGCATAAGGGATGAATCTCTGGGAGGGGGAGCCAGAGAGATAACAGGGGGAAATTTAGTCAGTGTAAAAAAACAAGAGATATAAATAAAAATTTATTTTCATATACACTGATTGTCTCCCTTATTAGAATGTAGTCTCAATCCTTTGGTATAAGGGATAACTCTCTGGGAGGAGGAACCAAAGAGATATAGAGGGAAATATAATCAGTGTGAAAACAAAAGATATAAATAAAATTTTATTTTTGAAAGAATAACTAGCATTCATATAGAGCTTTTTATGATTTGCAAATTGTTTTACATATATTAACTTAATGCAAACTCGTTGTAAATAGGCATTGTTGCATTCTTTGCACTTGTGTTTCCAGCTCCTAACCATGTGCCTGGCATATAGTAGATGCTTAATAAAGTTAACTGTTGATTGATTGATCTTTGACCAATCAGTTCATTTTACAGAGATTAAATGATTTTCCCCAAGTCACACAGAGGGATAGGTTAATGCACAAACTGCTAATTCAGGGAATCCAACCTGAAATCATTGCTGATCTTTATCAGAAGCCTATCTCCAGCCTCTAGCTAGCAATTCAGCATTCATTAACACTTTAATTTGGGAGAGTAAATGTAAGCTCCATTAAGAAATGACTCTTCATTTTTTTTCTTTTCTTTTTTTTTTTTTTAACCTTTCATCTTAGAATCAATACTAGGTACCTGTTCCAAGAGAGAAGAGAGGTAAAGGGTAGACAATTGGGATTAAGTGACTTGCCCAAGGTCACCCAGCTAGGAAGTGTCTGAGTTCATTTTTGAACTCAGGACCTCTCCTTCTCCAGGCTTCACTCTATCTACTTAGCCACCTAGCAGTTCCAACCTCTTCATTTCTTGTTTTAGTGCCTGGCACTTAGAAGGTGCCTAATAGTAATTGCTGATTGATTGATTATGATCTCTTCGAGAGGTATTTACATTTCTCTCTGGAAAGAAAGGATTCTAGGATTAGGGGAAGAAGACAATTTATCCCCTAGGGAGTCAGAGCAGTACAGTGAAATAAGTTGTGGCTCTGACTGTCAGAAGAGTTGAATTCAAATCCAAGCTCTGCTACCTACTAACTCAGTGACCCCAAGCAAGTTGCTTGAGCTCCCCTTTATCTGTAAAAATGAGAGGATTGGACTGCACAGAGTCAAGAACCAGAAGGGACCTTAGAAATCACCTAATCAGCTACTTTTATTTTTTTTTTAACCTTTACCTTCTGTTTTAGTATCAGCTCGAACACAGAAGATTTACAATTGGAGTTAATTGTCCAGAGTCACACAGCTAAGAAGTGTTTGAGGTCTAATCTGAACCCAGGTCCTTCTGGCACTCTATCCATTCAACTAACTAACCAGGCAATTTATTTTACAGAGAAGAAAACTGAGGCCCAGAGAGGAAGTGGTATGCCCAAGGTTACCCAGCCAATAAGTGGCACATCTAGAACTCAAGCCTAAGTCTTCCTCACTCCACATCCAGGGCTCTTTCCATTTCCTTGGATGCCCTTGTCACCAGCATCATATTCCATTTTTTGCTAGGATTTATGCTCAACAATGTGTTTGGGACAGATCTGGCTCAGAACTATGACATTCCAAAATTGACCAAAAAGCTTGAAGAAGTTAAAAAAAAAATGTAGATGCCAAGAAGAAACCTACCAACCCTTAATGTCTACATCAAATAATGCCATCTGGATGCTATCCTATTCTTTCCTCCTGAACTGAATTATGTTCTTCTCCCAGAGATAAATTGAGTTGCCTTTGAGCTAAAATACACCCACAACACCAAAACTGCCCTTTATTACTCCTCTTGGACTCCTCTGACCTCTATACAAGTGGGAGAGATTCTGATACTTGACTAGAAAATGCTAGTTCGATTAGTGGTCTTTCCCCTTACTTTTTTATTTGTGGATCTCTAGAAATTAGAATTAGGTGAGTCTTTCCTGGGATGCCCTAAAATTATGCCATGTATATGTTTCATTACATATACTCAAAAGGCCAGTCTTTGGGCTAAAGCCAACTCAATATGGAGGCATGTATTCATTTGCTCCCCTTGAAGGTTGGGGTGATTTTTGCAACTGTATTCTTCTAAGGGAAAGCCTTTGTTTGCCTTCTTTGCCTTCCTTCACCCCACTCAGTCTCTGCATTATTCTGAGGTTTGACAGAGAGGGTTCCTGTTTCATCCTTCCCTTCTTGCCCTCATCTTTTCCTCTCCTCATTCTGGTAATCTATATACAGCTAGAACTGCCTCTCTCCCATCCCTATCCCAACCATCTGGCAAATGATCCTTTTTGCTGTCTGAGTTTTTATGTGAAGCCTTATTGGAAGAGATAAAAAATAGACATTTAAAAATTCAGTCCCCTCATTTGACAGAGGAAGAAACCAAATCCAAACGGAGCTGATGTTTCAGCTTGGGGTGTGGAGCCCATTTGTTTTTATCCTTTCAGTTGTATCTGACTCTTGTTGATCCTAGTCAGATCTTGATAAAGATATTGGAGTGGTTTGTCATTTCCTTCTCCAGCTCATTTGACAGATGAGGAAACTGAGGCAAACAGGGTTAAGCATCTTGCCCCAGCTCAGGCAGCTAGTAAGTGGCTGAAACTAGATTTGAACCCAAGTCTTCCTGATCCCAGGCTTATCACTCTATCCACTTCCAAAATCTACCTGCCCTCTGCCATATTAGGACTAGAAGCAGTGTGGTACAGTGGAAAGATCAGCATGGATAGACTCATGGATGGATAACCTAAACGGCACCTTCAATTTCAGCTGTAAAATAGAATCAGAAACCTGGGTTCAAATCCCAGTTCTTTCATTTCCTGCGTGTGTGGCTTTGAGCAGTTTCCTTCTGTGGGCCTCAGTTTCCTCATCTGTAAAATGGAGGAGAGACTAAATGACTTCTGAGTCCCTTTCTATTTCTAGAACTGATTGCTTACAGATAGAAATGGAAGTTGGGCTAGATCAAAGTTTCTTGACATTTATTGTTGTCCTGGAACCCTTTGGCAGTGACTATTGAAAGCCATGGACTCTTCGAAAGCATGTTTTTTAAATAAATTCATAATTGAAAAAAATGTTAAATTTCAAAGATTAATAAAAAATAAAGATGTATTTTTTTCCTCGTCCAAATTCAGAGCCCTTGGTTTACACTCCCCATCCCGAAGAGAAGGTCCCTCCCGGATCAAAATCTATGATTCCTGTGTAGGGAAGACTCTTGTCCAGAGTCACATAAATTAGTTGAAGGCAGAGCTTGGGGGCTCTCCTGACTTCCAAGCATTGACTCTGGGATTTGAAGCCCATAGAAGACAGAGGCAAAGATGTCAGGTGGTAAAATTAGGAAAGATGAGGCTCTTAACTCTAACCTAGCAGGAAGGGGGTGGGGAGGAGAGACTCTAAACAAACAATGAAGAAGGGAGATTGCCCCCCCCCCCCCGGGGCAGATGCTATGGGAAAAGGACATTAGTTATTCCCATTTGGGTCACTGTAATCTGATTCCTCAAGAGCCTGATTATATCATGCTGATGGATGGTCATGGTGCCTGGATTGAATTTGGAGTTAATTTATGACAGTCTGGAACATCCATTGCATGGTGGAATGTTATTTGTGATAATTTGCACATTTCCCATGATAACTAGGTAGGAGGGAGTCTAGGATAAAAGGCTAAATGTTTGGGAGGAGAGAGAGTATTTGCCAACTGCAATCAGCTCCCCGGGGAAATGTGGCAAGGCCCTGAGGGGAAAACACTCGAGAAGATATTAAAATGGAAACAGGGAATGAAGAAGCGGAGAGGATGGGAGTAATGGAACCACAACTCTCATAAAGAGCTTGTGGCTTTGTGCCTGTTGAATAAATAGATGGGTGGATAGAAGGATAGATGGATAGATGGATAGATAGATAGATAGACAGAAGATGGATGGATGGATATAGGTGGATAGGTGGGTGGATGGATGGATAGACTAATGGATGGATAACCTAAACGGCACCTTCAATTTCAGCTGTAAAATGAGTAGGCTGGACTAGATGAACCCCCCTCCCCCTCCTGTGCTTCCATCAATAATCCTATGATCATCACCAGGTTGGCCTTGAGGTGATGTATCTTTGGCCACCAAATTTTTCTTTCTTTTCCTCCCTTCCTTCCTCCCTTCCTTTCTTCCTTCCTTTCTTTGCTTCCTTTCTTTTCCTTTCCTTCTTGTCTTTCTCTCTCTTTCTTTTTCCTTCCCCTCTTCCTCCCTCCCTCCCTTCCTTTCTGTCTTTCTTTCTCTCCTTCTCTCTCTCTTCTTTATATCTGTCTCTCTCTCTCTCTTACTTTTCTGTCTTAGTAACAACTCTAAGACAGAAGGGCAAGCAAGCACTAGGCAAAGAGGGTTAAATGACTTGCCCAGGGTCATGCAGCTAGGCATGCAGTATCTGAGGCTAGGTTTGAATCCAGGTCCTCTTAACTCTAGGCATGGAGCTCTATCCACTGTGCCACCTAACTGCTCCCACCATTACTTTTGTTCTTTTTTAAAGGCTTATTTTCCATCTTAGAATCAATATAAAGTGTTGGTTCCAAGGCAGAAGAGTGGTAAGTGCTAGGCAATGGGGGTTAAGTTACTGTCTAGGGTCCCACAGCTAGGAAGTATCTGAGGCCAGATTTGAACTCAGGTACCCAACTGTGGCCTGGCACTCTATCTATCCACTGAGCCACCTAGCTGCCCCATTATAACTTTCAAACACCATTTAGTTCAGTTTAAAAAGCATTTATTAACTACCTGTTATATACAAGAAACAATCTGTTACCAGATAGAATACTGGAATCAGAATCAGAAAGATCTTATTTCAAATCTAGCCTCAGGCACTAACTAGTTATATGAGCCAGGCAAGTTACTTAACATCTTTCAGCCTGTTTCCTCATCTATAAAACAAGAATAACATATAAAATGATCCAATAAGATAAAGCATGTAAAGCATTTTGTAAACTACATAAAGCACTACATAATATTAGTTATTATTTGTTATCACAAAACATAATGCAACATGAGGCACTAGAAACACAAAATTGCTTGGGGTTTGGGGTTTGGTTTTTTTTTTTTTTTATTTGAAATTTTTAAACCCTTACCTTCTGTCTTGGTGTCAATACTGTGTATTGGTTCCAAAGCAGAAGAGTGGTAAGGGCCAGGAAATGGGGGTGAAATGACTTGCACAGGGTCATATAACTAGAAGAGTATCTGAAGCCAGATTTGAACCCAGGACCTCTGTCTCTAGGCCTGGCTCTCAATCCACTGAGCTACCCAGTTTGTTTTTAAATAAAATAGTCCCTGCTTTCAAGGAGCTAACTTTCTGCTAACTGACTAAGGGTGGTGATCTGAGCCAGTGAAGGGAGTGTTCACACTGATTAAATTATTTATAACATCACTGGAAGCTATAAATTTAACGGGACCTCATTGGCTATCTAATTGATCCTGACCTTTAGGAGACAAGAGTGGAAGTGGAAACTGGGATGTCATTAATATAGAGAACTTCCAGGCTGAAAACTCCCTCTACCAGCCCAAATCCACAGCTGTTCTAAGAGGTTAAATTATTTTTTCAAGGTCACCCAGATCTCCCTGACTGAAAGGCCAGCTCTCTATCTACTAGGCAACCCTGCCTGAAGCCAGATCTGAACAAAAACTGACCTCTATAATACCTCTGACAAATGATCAGTCTCTGCCTAAAGAATTTGTGGGTATAAAGGTGTCAGGAGGCAATGAGGGGGTGGGCAAGCTAGGTGGCTCAGTGGATAGAGAGTTAGCTAGAGACAGGTATTGTTGTGCCTTAAAACTAATAGTTAATATATATTCTAAGGCAGAAGACAAGGGTTTAAAAATAAAAAATAAAAAACCTCTAGGGGGACCCATTGGTGGGTGGGGCCATCCCACTTTAGAATCCTTTTATTTGTTGGGAAATGTCTTCTTACCTAAGCTTAAATTAGTCTCCTCTGCAACTTCAACCCCATGGCTCCTCCTGTTACCAGACTGGGGCCCAGAGAAACCCAGACCTTCAAGTATTTGAAATCAGCTCCCATGCCTTGCCTAAGTCTTTTCTTTATGTGGCTAAATTCCTTCTGCTGAGCTTTGAAACTTGTCCTGAGACTACAGTCCTGAAGAAACTCCTGATGGGACCAGAGTTTAATGGCTGCTTCTATCTGTGTGATCCTGGGCAAATCATTAGCCTCCCTGGACCTCAGTTTCCTCATCTTTAAAGAAAGAATTGACCTAGATAACCTCTCAGGTTCCTTCCAATTCTATAGCTATGATTCCATGGTCCTTACATGGTGTAGCCTCCAGTCCCTCTCACCATCCTGACTTTCTTCTTCAGGAGGCAGCTAAGTGGCCCAGTGGAATAGAGAGTTGTGCCTGAGTTCCAATTTAGCCTTAGACACTTAGTACGTGTGACCCTGGCCAAGTCACAACCTCTATCTGTCTCAGTCTGAGGCTTTAACTTGTAAACTGGGGATCATAGTAGCACCCACTTTCCAGGTCAGTTGTGAAGTTCAAAGGAGAGACTATTTGCACTTAGCACAGTGCCTGCCACCTAGTAAACACTTTAAAAATATTTATTCCTTTCTCATCTCCCACCCCTACCTTCTTCTTCTGGATGTTCTCCCCCTTGCCTTCCTAAAATGCAGGACCTAGAACTCAGCGCAATGATCTTAGCTGTCTCTCTGAGGCACAGAAAGATAGTGGTCTGTAAATGTTTTCAAGGCTACCCTCTGGAAGGGTAGAACCCAGGTCTGACTCGACAACATGGCACTGCCTCTCATACGTGCTATTTCTCTTGTAGATCTTTTCTTTTATTTTCTCATCTCCCACACCCCTATATACACAGTAAACAGTCTCTTGGCTCATGAGGCATTTCCAAGGAATACCCGCCTGCTGAGCTAACCTGGGTTAGGGGGTTTGGGGAGGGAAGACATCGAAATATCCCTCCTTCATGGGCCATCCACATTGCCTAAATTCTGGAAGCCCCGAGATCCAGTGGAATGCCATAAATAGTTTTCCTTGGTAGCTGAAGCAGAGCTGTCCTAAGTATTCGGGGATCTGTCCTCCTCGAACCATCTCCTTATACCCTCAGTCTCTCCCACCTGAGCCACCAACATCATTTAAGCCAGTAACATCAGGCTTGCCTAAGAAAGAGAGGCCACCCACATCTGTGCCCTCAGCAAGGCCCTTATTTCACAGTCTCAAAGAACCAGAAGCCAAATGAGAAAAGCTTTGTTCAGTGCTTAGCAGAGTGCTGGGCACAAAGTGGGCATTTAATAAATGTTCACTTCCTTCCTTCCATAGGAAGAGAGCCCGGAATTCAGGTCCAATTCCCTCATTTAAGAGGCAGGTCTCAAAGGGGTTAAGGGACTTGTATAAGGTCTGAAAGTGGCCCAGAGGGGCCTCCTACCTTCTCAGCTAATGCTTTCCTCACGACAATACCTGCCACGTGCAGAAAGAGGAAACAAGGCACAGATCACATGATAGCTACAAGTGCCCCATCGGAGCTACTGTCCCTTTGCTGTGCCCTTGGCTGGGCTTTGAACCCCTTCTGAAGTATCTTCTGCCTCCTCTTCTCTTTTCTGGTTTACCGTCAATTAATGATCTGCCTATTCCTCAGTCTCACATTGCCCCTTTGAAGGCATTGAGCAATGAAATGAAATGCAGCGGATGACCCTGTGTGTGTGAGCTGGGGGGCCCTTTTTCCCGTCCCAAAGAGAAACAAGTCTCATTCTCTTGTCCTTATTCTATTGAGCTGGAATCCAATGATTTCGTTTTCCCTGCCTCCTAGGGTCTGGCGCTCTCCACAACGCATCCATCCCCTCCAGTTGCCAGTACCCTTTGATCATTCCATCAAACATGGCCCCAGTGACCCAGGCGATGAGTTATGGGGGTTGGGGGACCCATAAATCCAGTCTTCCCCACCTTCCCCCAGGCAGGGGCTGCTACATTCTTTTGGCTGGGACCCCGGAGCCGAGGGGGAGTACTCAAGGGCTTCAGCACTTCCAGGAGCCCGAGCTGGGTTTTCCAGTCAGTGGCAGCCCCTTCTCACCTCCCCTGCAGTTTGATGGATGAGCTTGGGGTAGGGGCTTTGTCCTCGGCTCAGGGCCTGAGTGATTTCAATAGTTGGGCCGGGAAGTGTGAGGCATTAATTCGGCCCCCATGGGTTTGGTGGCAGACTGAAAGGAGAGGGGAGGGGAGGAGAGCGGAGGGGAGCAGAGGGAGGTGGGGAGGAGAGGGAATAAAGAGAAGAAATCAGAGACACCCTTCCCTCTTCACCCCTCCTTTTCTCTTCCAACCTGGAGGAGGAGTGAGGCGGAGAAAGTACGCCGAGAGTGGAGATCCGCCCAGGTGTGCTGGTGGGGGGGTTTAGAGGGCGCACATTGCTCTTCCGTCCCCTTCGGGTTAAAGTCCCAGCACCATCCCACATTCACACCCCAAAGCAAGCCCTAAAGCCTTAGGATGGCAGCTTCCCCCGCCCGCCCTTCTCCCACCACTCTGACTTTCTGATGTCCCGCCAGGGCCCCACTGGTCTTCCTCCATCCGTCCTCCCCCCTTCCCCCATTGATTTGTTCCATTCCATTTGACAGGAAAAGGGGATAATCTCTTTGGGGACCGCCAGTCCCCGGCCCGGCCAGACGCTCCCGCCAGCTGAGCTGACTGCCTTGATCTCATTGTTGGGGTCCCGCTTCACGTCCCCCGCGGCTCTGGGCATCCGTTCACTTGGGGGGAGGGGAAGGAAAGGGGCCCAGGGGTCGGCACTGGGCCCAGATGCCGCACATCCTCAGCATCTGGGCGCTAGTGCCGGAGACCTGAGCCAGCCTGGGGACCCCAGAGCGGGAAAGGGGGGATGGGGATGGGGGCCAAGTTGGAGCCGTACGTACTGGGAGGTTCGGGCCCCCGCCGGTCCCCCGCACGTCTCCGGCCGCACCGCCCTTTGTCTGCTCCCTTTGTCTCCAAGTCTCTCTCGCGCGCGGTTCCTCTGCCTCTGGGGAGCCGCCAGGCGGAGAGCAGCTGGCGGGGGCGCGCGGGGGCTCGGGAGCGCGCGGGGGGAGCTGGCCGGGCCCCCTGCCGCCCCTGCATTGTAGGGCAGGTGGGCGAGCCGGCCGATCTCCCCTGGCCCCGCGGCTGGTGGCTGCCTAGCCCGCCCCCGCCCCCGCCCCCCCAGGTTCCTCGGCTCCAGGTCTCCTCTCCCCGCGCGCCCCTCCCCCGCCCCGTGTCCCCTCCCCTTGCCCACCTCCTCCCTCCCTCCCTCTCACATCTGCACATTCTCCCACTGCTAGTCCGCCAGCGGTCTCCTCGTCTGCGCTCTCCAGGGCGCACCAGTCCCCTCAGCCTCCCGCGCCCCGGCAGGCACACCGCTCGCCACTGCCTCGGGCTGCCCGGGCGCTGGACAGGTAAGCTCCTGGGCCGGCCTCCAAGCCGGGAGCCGGGCAGAATTTGCCCTCCTCCCGCGCTG
>NC_058132.1:46872448-46898183 GCF_016433145.1 Gracilinanus agilis
CCCCCTTCTTTCTCCTTTCTCTCTTTATTCCTCTCTCCCTCTCCCTCTCCTTTCTCTCCCCTCTTTTCTCTCGCTTCTCTCTCTTCCTCTCTCTCCCTCTCCCTCCCTCTTTCTCTCTGTCTCCCTCTCCCTCTTTCCCCTCCTCTCTCTCTCTCTCTCTCTCTCTCTCTCTCTCTCTCTCTCTCTCTCTCCCTGTTTGTAATTAGTGGGGCCAAATTCTCCCCTTATCCCATCACCAAGCCAACAGCCCTTCAGGGAGTGCCAAAGTCTGTGTTTATACTGCCACCTGTTTGACTATGATGGCTGGCAAGTCTGTCACAAAGAGAACTTGACAGCTGTTTTCCATGACAAACTGGTCATGCTTGGTGGGATTCAAAAAGATTTTGGTTTGTGTAAAGCAAACAACTGGTCAACTACTTTTTTTTCACTTTTTGTCCAACTTGATCAATTCAACAGCCGTTTATTTGAGCACCTACTATAGACACAGGACTGTTTGGCACTGGGGATGCCGAGGTAGCCATGACACGGGCCCTGCCTATTTACAATCTATCAAGGCAACGGTCAGAAGAGGACCAGCCCCAAATCAACCAAAATACAAGGGCAGAGGAGATGACAGAATCATAAAATCTTAGTGGCAGAAGGGACCTCAGGGTCAGGGAATCCAATTCCTACCTGACCAAGAACTCCTTTACAATATTACAAACAAACTCTGCTTAACCTCTGCATGAAGACCTCCCTGGCAGGGGGCGGGGTGGGGGGCTCACTACCTGCCCCCAACCCCCAAGGCAGAACATCATGGAAAGAGGGCTTTGAAAAGGAATTTACTTCCACTTGGGGGAATCAAAGGGCGTCCTTGAAATAGGGAGATCTTGGATGAACCTTGAAGAGAAGGAGGAACTTTGAGAGAGGTGGTAGGAGCAGCTAGGTGGCTCAGTGGATTGAGCACCAAGCCTGGAGATGAGAGGTCCTGGGTTTAAATCTGGCCTCAGACACTTCCTAGCTGTGTGACTCTGGGCAAGTGACTTAACCCCCATTGCCTACTCTTTACCATTCTTTTGCCTTGGAACACAGTAAAACACAGTATTGATTCTAAGGTGGAAGGTAAGTATAAAAAAAGAAATTGATTGACCTACCAATACAGCCAGTTACACAGGTAGACATATCCTATAAGCTCCCTGTTCAGATCCTCAGTTTCTTTGCAGAGTACCAGAACTGGAGTCAGGAAGAGTTAAATTCAAACTTGAACTTCCTAACTCTGTGACCTTGAGCAAATCGCTTCCCTTCTGCCTGCCTCAGTTGTTTTGTCTGTACAATTGGGCTAATAATAGTACCTAACTCCCAAGGTTATATGGCTAAAATGAGATCATGTTTGAAAAGCACTTTGCAAACCTTTATGCACTACATAAACACTAACTGCTATTATTATTATTATTATTATTATTATTATTATTATTATTATTATTAGTCAAGTAAGGAAAGATATTTTAGATAATCTCTGAGGTCCCCTCTAGATACAAAATTCTCTGATTCTGCTGGACCAGCCAGTTCTCTCCTGGAGATGGTCACATGGAATTTGTTCATCCTCAGTGATCAATAAGAAGCCTCCGTCCAGCAGCTGGGCATCTTGGCCAGCCCAGGAGGGAGCCTCTGGTGATGACATCCATCAGTGAGAACAGCAGGAAGCTTCTCCAGACCAGCTGGCCCCTGTACCCCTCCCTTCCAGGGCTGCATCTCTGACACGGAGATGATGGATTTCCTTTGGGGGGGGGGAGGGAGGACAGTCCCTCGGGATTGAGCAAAGAGGGGAGCTTTGCCTGGCTCATCTGACCATCCTCCATGTCTTGGCAGGGTCTTGCTGTGACTTACGGGAACATCTCTGCAAACCTCATAACCGAGGCCTTAATAACAAATGTTTTGATGATTGCATGTGTATGGAAGGTGAGTCCTGGCTACCCTGCTTCTTTGGCTTCTTCCCTTGGGGGAAAGTGGAGAGGGAGCCAAAAGGTCTTCTCTCTCATCCTACCCACTACAACACATATGTAATCAGGACTTTGGGAGGTATTCTAGTAGAGTGGATACATTTTGTATTTATTTCTATTTCTCCATGTTGTTTCTTCTGCTAGAATATAAGATTCCTGAGGGCTGAGTCTTTGTATCCCATCGCCTGGCCCATAGGAGATACTTATGGATTGATTGGTAGATTTGGAAGTCAGGGTTCAAATTCTGCTTTTGTCACTTATTAGCTTTGTGATCCTGAACAAGTCACTTCACTTCTGTCTGCTTCAGCTTTCTTAAATCTAAAATGGAGATCATGGGGGCAGCTGGGTGGCTCAGTGCTCTCAATGGAGAGCCAGACCTAGAGATGGGAGGTCCTAGGTTCAAATCTGACCTCAGATACTGCTAACTGTGTGACCCTCGGCAAGTCACTTGATCCCCATTGCCTATCCCTTACCATTCTTCTAAGTTGGAACCAATACATAGTATTGATTTCAAGACGGAAGGTAAGGGTTCCTAAAAATTAATTAATTGATTGATTGAGTTAATAAATTAAAAAATAAAATGGAAATCATAATAGCACTTACCTTACAAGGTTTTTATAACAGTCAAATGAGATAATGTATGTAATGTGCTTTTCAAGCATTACAGCATCTCTTCTTCCTTTTCTTTTCTTTTCTCTTCCTTTTCTTCCTCTTCTTCCTTTTTCTCTTCCTCTTCTTTCCTTCCTTCTCTTCCTCTTCTTCCTCTTCTTTCCTTCCTCCTCTTCTTTTTCTTCTTCCTCCTTCTCCTCCTTCTTCTTCCTTCTCCTTCTCCTCCTCCTTCTCTTCCTCCTCCTTTCTTTTCTTCCTCCTTCTCCTTCTCTTCTTCCTCCTCCTCTTCCTCCTCCTATCTGATTCTTACATTTCTCATTTGTAAAGTGAGTTCTTAATTTATTCAGTTATAAGGATTCAATGAGTTAATATCGGTAGGTAGGTGGTTTGGTGGATACAACATGGAACTTAGGGGTTGGGAAGATATGAGTTTGAATCCTCTCTCAGACACCTCCTAGCTATATGTCTCTAGGTAAGTAACAACTTAAATCTATCACATTTTCCTCCATTGTAAAATGGGGATAATAAGAGCACCTACCTCCTGGAGTGGGGATGGGGATAAAATTAGATTATGATTGTAAAGCTCTTTGAAAACTTTAACATGTTATTTGTTATTGTTCAGTCATTTTTCAGTCATTTCCAACTCCATAGCCTCATTTGGGGTTTTCTTGACAAAGATACTGGAGTGGTTTGCCATTTCCTTCTCCACCTCATTTTACAGATGAGGAAACTGAGACCAATAGGATTAAGGGATTTGCTTGTGCTTTAGGTTGGATTTGAACTCAGGTCTTCCTGACTTCAGAGAAGACATTTTATCCACTGTACCACCTAACTGCTCTTAAAGTGCTATAAATGCTAATTATTATTATCACTAAACTCCTCTGGATCCCCTTTTCCTCATTTGTAAAAGGCGAATTCAGCTCAATCAGTTGTGGGAATCCAATGAGATATCAGACATAAAGCAGTTTTAAAACTATAATGCAGCATAAAAAACAAATATTACAAAATAAACAGCTATGAGAGGTCAAAAACGTTTTTGATTCATTGAGATGATGACAAGGTGCTTCCTGAAGAATATAAATTGGGCTTTAAAGAATGGGGAGGAACTCAACAGAAATTGTTTCCCACTTAAACCAATTCCAAAATGAGAGAGTTATAAGAGGACACCCATGGGGGGGGCCAAGGGCAGAACCCAGTCTAAAGGCTTATGAATATTGCATTCATTGTGGGGGTGGGGAATATAAAAATATACAGACGCTGAGTAAAGAAGTTGGAGGGATTTCGTTTGGCAGGAAAGTCAGTAACCACTTCCTCCTGGGTGGCTGTCCTTCTCATGTGTGCCAAGGCAGTGCCTAGCTCATCTCTTCAGCTGTCCCGTGGTTGAGAAGTTTTCCTTGATCAATACCTTCTTTCCCCCCTTTGTAGATTTGGTCTCTGGAACTTGCTACAGGGGAGAAATGGGGTCTCTTGAACCAGCTTTAGGGGAGAAATCAATGAATAGAAAATTTACCTAAAGTTCTGAGGCTCAAGGAGCTTTCTCTAGCTTCTTCCTGTACTTACAATAATTAACTTGTGGCTCAGGCTTTGCCAGGTCCTCGATCCAGATTCATTTAATCTTTTCCTTGATTGTGGGAAGTAATAAAAATGTTTATCAATAAGATCCCTGTGGTTTGTGTTGAGACATCATCTAGATACCCCATTGATGTAGGAAGAATTATGTGAATATAGCCACCCACATTTGTATATCCAAGGGTTCCAAGAGGCCAACTCTTTTTATACTCTTCCAAACAACATATAAAGACAATGAACATTATCTTAGAGCAGTGATGGTGAACCTATGGTACATATGCCAGAGATGGCACGCATGAGTGCTGCCTTTCTACCCCACACCTCATGCCCCCACCCTCCAGGGTTATTACTAGAAAGGCAGAGGGTCTTGGGCAGAACTGCTTCCTTCCTCCTCTCCACTGTGCCTGATGGCATTTTTTCATTTCACCCACCCCTCTGCCCAGCAACCCAATGGGAGCGTTTCCTCCCTACCCTGTTTGGGATAACAAATGGTACTTGGTCTCTGGGGCAGGGGGTGTGCATGGCACTTGTTATGGGAGATGGGATGGGGGGGAGCCTGGCACTCTAAAAGGTTTGCCATCACTGTCCTAGAGCATCAGGTCTCGAACTTTCTGGTCTCAGGATTCCTTTATGATTTTAAAAACTGTTGAGGACTCCTTGAAGAGTTTTTGTTTATGTGGGTTCTGTCTGCCAGTACTTGTATTGGAAATTAAAATGTCTTAGTATTATTAGGAAAATAGTTTTGACCTTATAGATCCCCTGAAAAGGTTTTGTTGACCTACCAGGGTTCCCTACACAAATTAAATCCCAAATCTAGAATTTAAAAAATGTGCTATCAGAGTAATAAATTAATCAACTCCATCTAAAATCCTTTGTAGCTGGATGGCACTGTGGATGGAGTGTTGGGACTGGAGTCAGCAAGATCTGAGCTCAAATATGACCTCCCACACTTATTGCTGTTCCTCCTCATTTTAGTGACAGACCCTCAAGGAAACTATTTAGCATATGACTCACTGTCCCAAAGATTAGTATTTTCCACTATTTTTTTTTCTTTCTTGAAATATAACCCCACTTCTCCTAAGGAGGAGGCAAGTATAGCCCTAGGCAAGTCACTTAACCTGTATTGGCCTCAGTTTCCTCAACTGTTAAATGAGGATACTAATAGCACCCACCTCTCAGGGTTGTTGTGAGAATCGAATGAGATATTTATAAAGTGCTTAGTATAGTACCTGGCACATAGTAGGCACTATAAAACTGTTAGCTATTATTGTTGTTTCCAGCTGTTGAACTTGTGAAGGGTGATGGGCACCATTTTACTGGGGAAGAAAATGAGGAATGGAATGGAAGGGGATGGGGGGAATGAACATCTTGATCTCCCAAAGTGAGTTCCCTTGAATTGGAACCCAGGAATTCTTGTTTTCCAACTGCCTGCTATACATACCCAGAGCCTTGGGTCCCAGACCCACCCTGTTGTTGCTCATTTGGTAGCATCAGCAACAGGAAAGACTAGAGGGTTGCAGGTGGCCTCATCTCCTCTTACTGGGAAATTCTCCGGCTTTATTGATTTTAGGGGACATGAAGGGGGTGAGGATAGGCTGTTTTGCAGTCCTCAAGCCCAATGCCTCCTTCCAAGGCTCCATCTGTTCCCTTAATCCCTCTCTAGTCAGTCTCACGTGACCTAAACCCCTGCCTCTACCCTGGGGGAAGTGGGGTTATGTTTCAGGAAAAAAAATAGTGGAGAGTATAATCCTAGAGACATTGAAGTCACGTGCTACCCCTGGGCTGGTTTCCCAGAGGATCTGTCACTAAGATAGGGAGGAAAAGCAGTTAGACTCTGGGGAATCAGTCTACACTGCCCTAGGAAGCAGTCTCTGGGCAAACATTTGAGTTCCCAGCCATTTAGTAACAAGCTCTTCTGCCCTTAGCACAGGAGCCCAGTCTTGAAATCAGAAAATCTAGCAGAAAAGACTTTTAGTGGCCAAGACGTTCTGTTTTCATTGACATTCTGAGAAGTGCAGTTTACAAAGCAGTCAGTCAACAAACCATTATTAAGCACCTACTATTTGCCAAGCATTATGCTAAGGGTGGGAGCACAGAGAAATGTAGTAGGCAGTCCCTACCCTCAAGGAGCTCAACATGCCAACGACTGTGTACGGATAAGCTAGAGAGGGCAGGAACTGGAGGTAATCAACAGAGGACGACATTAGAATTTAAGGGGGCTCAGGAAAGGCTTCCTAGAGATGGTGGGGTTTTAGCTGAGATTTGAAGGAAGTCAAGAAGCAGCCAGGTAGTACAATGGACAAAGGATAGAGTGCCAGGCTTGGAGTCAAGAAAATCTGAGTTCAAATTCATTCTCAGACACTTATTAGTTGTGTGACCTTGGATAAATCTCTTAACCCTGTTTGCCTCCATTTCTTCATCTGTAAAATGGGGATAATAATAGCACCTATCTGCCAGAGATGTTGGGAGAATCATATGAATTAATATTTGTAAAGCATCTTGCAAACCTTAGAGCCCTTTATACATGCTAGCTATGTATTGTATGGGGCAGTCAGGTGGTGCAGTGAATACAGTGCCCAATTAGGAGTCAGGAATATTCATCTTTGCGAGTTCAAATCTGGCCTCAGACACTTCCTAGCTGTGTGAGCCTGGACAAGTCATTTGACCCTGTTTGCCTCAGTTTCCTCATCTATAAAATGAGCTGGGGAGGGAAATGGTAAACCACTCCAGTATCTTTGCCAAGAAAACCCCAGATGGGGTCATGAAGAGTTAGATATGAGTGCAAATAACTGAATAATAAAAAACCACTATGATCCCAGTTTGCCTCAGTTTCCCCAAGCATAAAATGATCTGGGGAAGGAAATGGCAAACCACTCCAGGACCTTTGCTAAGAAAACCCCAAATGGGATCATGAAGAGACCAACACAACTGAAAAATAACTGAACAATGATAGGGAAGCCAGGAGATGGTGACCGAGACGAGGAAAAGAGCATTGGCATCATGGTGGACATAAAATGAAAATGCCAGAGTTGGGGGATGATATGTTTTTTTGTTTTTTATTGGACATGTGATTTTTATTGATCTGGAAAATTTTGAGTCCTTCAGTTTTCTCAAATCCTATGATTCCTCATTTCAAATTCAGACAAAAATAAATTGGTATCGAATTGAATTTTGCCATTGCCTCTTAATGTTCTACTACTATAATCAAAACATTTCTATATCACACCATAACTTCCTATTATTCTATCACTCCTTATGCTTTACTACATCGTAATCTCTATTGGGGATGATATGTTTTGTGAGGAGAATAGCAAGGAAGCCAGTGTCACTGGATCAAAGAATACATGGCAAGGGTCAGTTAGGTGGCACATGGATAGAGAGCCAGACCTAGAGATGGGAGGTCCTGGGTTCAACTGTGACCTTGGACACTTCCTAGCTGTATGGCACTGGGCAAGTCACTTAACAATGTTTGCCTCAGTTTCCTCATCTGTGAAATGAACTGGAAAAGGAAATGACAGATCACTCCAGTATCTCTGCCAAGCAAACTCCAAATGGAATCATGAAGACAGACATAACAGAAATAACAGAACAGCATCACTATATCAGGGCATTTCAGCAAGACAATAATTCTTCATAAATACTCCTGGGCCAGGCACTTCACTTGAACAGAATAGAAAGAACGTTGAGTTTGGAATTAAACCTTCTTCTTCCCAGCTCTGCCACTTTCCTGCCTATATACCCCTGGACACTCGGCCTCTCAATGCCTCCATTTTCTCATCTGTAAAAGGAAGGGGTAATGGACTCCATGGCTTCCAAGGTCCCTTCCAATTCTACATAAACGAGTCTATCCCCTTTGTTTCTTGTCTATACAAATGTGTGTGTGTGTGTGTGTGTGTTTGTGTACATCCAAATCCCCGCTCTTCTCCCAGGACAGATGGCACCTCTCTCACTCCTCTGTTGTTTACTTTGCACAGGACTCCGCTGCTACGCCAAATTTCACCGTAACCGAAGAGTCACTCGAAGGAAAGGACGCTGCGTGGAGCCAGAGTCCATCAGCGGGGACCAAGGATCATTCATTAATGTTTAGAGTACCTGGGTTATGGCCCAGTTTCCCCATCTGCCTTTGGACCATGCCCTGGAAGGTTGGGGAAAGGGACAAATTATTTATAACTAGTGATGGGGAAAACAAAAGAGTGGACCAGATGGTTGTCGTAGGTTGTGAACCTGGACATCCCAACTATGAAAAGAGCATGACTGGAGAGCGGCATTTGAGACCCACTGGGCTTAATGAAGCATTGGACTCCTCAATGGCACAAACACAGCCAACAAGCTACTCCAGACAGCCTACTTGCTTCAATTCTGGTGACCATTTGTAATTGATGGTAATGCTAAGAGTGACCTCTGCCGTCGCCAGGAGATACTGCACCACCATGCTAACAGTGCATGGACACCATTGGGATTCATAGCTATAGGAGAGGAAGAGAGAACCCATCTATCAGCTTCCCTCTGCTAAGAAAGATGATCATTTAGTACCAATTGATGGAGGAGGAGGAGTAAAGGATGGAAACTGACTTTCTACTTGTTTCTGCTCCTTTGGTGGAAGAGAGGTAGATGTATGCCTCAGGAGAGTCTATGGCTAGCTTAGGTAAGAGGGTTTTCTTGCCACCATCCTCCTCCTCCTCCTAAACTCATCAAAAAGCACTCAGTATTATTTCTGTTCAGCATGCCTGAGGAAGACCTTGTCCCTGCCCTCCGGGAGCGTCTAGCTTAAATGGCAATTGCTCTTAGTGGGAATCTAATGATCCCATGAGGTCTTTCAGGTACAAAGATGATGCCACTAACTAAGCAGCTCTGGCGAGTGTGTGTGTTTTTAGTTCATTTTTCTTCCGATTTTTAGCTAAATCTGCCTTGTTCTGTCTATACTCATTTGTTTGGTAGTTATAACTAAAGGCACACGTTTGTGAGAAAATTGGTTAGGGTCATCACCACAGAACAGAACTAAGCTAATTGGTGGCCAGGGATGTCAAGTCCGTTTCTTGGCTGCTCGTGTAGCTCATTCTAGACACAAGCTATGTCATTAGAACCCAACAAAATCTATCTACGTGATTTCCTACATGCCTAAAAATTTCAATTAGGAAGCATCAGACCCATGGGATCCTTTTGATCTTTCCTCTAAGCCTAGGGGAAGTCCAGGGTCTAGACTGGGAAGTTCTTCTAACATCTAAACTGAATCTCTCTTGATGAAATGGAAGGCCATTTCCTCTAGCCTTATTCTCTGATGAGAAAGAAGCTGCTTCAATGCTTTTTTTAAGAACCGCCCCTCCCATTCTTGAGAACAATGTCCAAATCCTGAATAAAAGAGGTGATAGTCTTGCTGTCCTCTGCTCTGATCGGATCACCTCTGAAGCATTGTGGTCATTTCCAAGCACCATGGGTACTGACAAAGTGAAGGGTATCCAGAGAGTGGCCAAGCCATACACTGATTGATTAAAGAAACCAAGTGTTTAGTTTGGAAAGGAGAAGACTTAGGTCAGAGGTTCTTAACTTGTTTGTGTGTTTTGAACTCTTTTGGCCAGCTGGTGAACCTGTGGACCCCTTCTCAGAATCATGTCTTCAAATGCATAAAAGAAAATGCAGAATTATAGAGGAATTGATTATATTGAAATAGTTATATATACACATGTATATATTTATATGTACACATGTGTGTATGTACAAAAACACACATGTGTATATGCATATGTGTACATATATGTGAAAACAAGTTCACTGATCCCAGGTTAAGAAGCTTTGAATTAGAGAGAACATACTAGCTATCTTCAAGTATTCAAAGGGATTGTCATATGGAAGAGGGTTTGGACTTGTTCTCCTTGGTCCCAGAAAACAGATTTAATAGTTGGAAGTTATAAAGAAGTAGTTTTAGTCTCAGAGTAAAGCAAAACTTTCTAACAGTTAGAGCTGTCCCCAAATGGGATGTGCTGTCCCTAGAGGTAGTGAGGCTCCAATCCTTGGAAGTCTTCCAATGGAGGAAAGTAACCAGCCATGATGTCAAAGAAGGGATTTTTTAATTGAGTGAAAGTTGAATTGGACCATCTCTGAGTTCATTTCTGGGTCTGGGAGTCCATAACTCTCTCTTCAAATTTCTTTCATCTAAATAAATATAGTCTTTGAGTTATAGAAGCTAGAGATTTTGAGTGCTAAGGCACTACCTAGATCAGTCATGGGAACCTTTTAGAGACCGAGTACCCAAACTGCAATCCTCATGCCACATGTGAGCTGTCCCCTTGTCCCAGACAGGGGAGAGAGGAAGCGCTCCCATTGGGCTGCTGGGCAGAGGGGCAGGTGATGCGAAAATGTCCTAAGGTGTGGTGGAGAGGAGGAGGAAAGCAGCCCCCTCTGGCACGCAGCCATAGGTTCACCAATATGGCCCTAATTGGAACTTTGTAATGTTGTGTCGAGGAACACCAAAACAGCAGTGTTGGGAGCAACAAGGTAGCTCCTTGATTGAGAGCCAGGCCTAGAAATGGGAAGTCCTGGGTTCATATCTGGCCTCAAACTCTTCCTAGCTGTGGGACCCTGGGAAAGTCACTTAACCACCATTGCCTAGCCCTTACTGTTCTTCTGCCTTGGATCCAATATACAGTATTGATTCTAAGATGGAAGGTAAGGGTTTAACAGCAATGTTGACCCAAATGCTCCTAGCTGAAAATTAAAAACAATAGTTGTCACAGTGATGGACATATTTTTGAGTTTTAGAGAGAATAAAAGAAAAAACTAGATTCATATCTCACCTCCAACACATACTGGCTTTGAGCTTGTCCTCTGGTTATGGGGCCTTGGGTTTGTCCTCTCAGTGATCTGAGAAGGTACACTGGTAAAGGGAATTCCTCACCTGGGAATCCTCCATAACCAATGAAATCACAAATCCAGTCACTATCCTGATCTCCAGTAATAAATCCAGTTGCCACAGGACCTTTTTCTGCCAATCTGTCAACCTGTGCTGAGAGTGTGGAGAGCTATGTACTACATGCTAGAGGAAGAACCTAAAGGCAATAATAGATATACTCTTCTGGCCCAGAAGAGCTCTACTCTGCAGGTCAAACAAATATCGTACCATTTACTTTTAGCTGGCAACTCTTAAGTATCCAACATACCTGATTACTGATTTCCAGGAAGGTTCAATTTTTGAGCTAGTGCCCTATAGCCAGTGTGACAGGGCACACACATGAAACCAAGGACTCATTGTGATGTGTAGGAGATGGAGAAAACAAAAGCCACTGATAGATTATTCTGATGAGCTAGACCCATGCATTCATTTTGATTTCTGGTGGGATAGATTATGAATAAGGCTAGAATTTGGTTTAATTACTCCAGTGTTTGCTCTTCTGTGGCTTGTCCTAATTTCTAGGATGACTATGGAAGTAACAGAGAATTCACTCTCTGAAAAAAGTCTTTGGTATATAGTGGAACCCAGTTCACTTTTACAATAACGTTCAGCCATGAGCCTCTAATCATCAGGATTCAACCCTCGGTGTCTTCTGGCCTCCCTGTTCTGTCTCCCGGTTAGAATTGGTATTCATTGATGAGAAACTCAATGGAATGGCCTGTTCCTGGGGCCTTTGGTCTTTCAATCTTTTGAATTCTTGGGAACTTTTCCAGGGGGATGAGTTTTTCTCTTTAAAGTGGTGGGGGAGGGAGGAAGAGTTTCGGTGGGAGGGGGAAGGGAGAGTTGTCATCTTGTAGTCTTGTGGTGTGTTGCATGTGTATTTTATTAAATTGTAAATAAAGAGTTGATAGTTCATGCCTGGGGTAGTCTTGGCATTCTCTGTCTCTAATCCCCTGGGCAGGATGTTTACACACATAGCAATAACCTGAAAAACTCTGTGATTCAACAACAATAATAGAAGACACTTATTAAACAATTGGTCAAGTTCCTTAACCCTGTTTGCCTCAGTTTCTTCATCTGTAAAATATCAGAGAAAGAAATGGCAAACCACTTCAGGATATTTGCCAAGAAAACCTCAAATAGAGTCATGAAGACTCAGACATGACTAAAAACTACTGAACAGCAACAAAACATGTACCAGATAATGGGCTTGATCCTGGGGACATGACAAAAGCGAAAAAGCAGTCCCTGCCTTCAGTTAATTTACATTCTACTTGGGGATTCAATGCATAAACAGGTAAGTAAAGACAGAGATTTTCCATGATGTCATGGAAAAAAAAGATGGGACTTGCAGTCAGGAGATCTGAGTTCAAGATCTTGTTCTGCTATGGGAAAGCTGAGTGACCTTGGGCTCTTCCTTGACCTCAGTGGTCTTCAGTTTTCCTAATATATAAAATGAGAGGATTGGACTTCTAGAAGAAGGGTCTTCTACAGGATCTTCCAAGGTCCCCTAAATCTGTGATTCTCAAATATTCTGAAAAGGGAGAGACAACAGGAAAAGCAATATGGAAGGTAAGACCTGAGCTGAGCATGGACACAAGCTAGAGAGTCTGAGGAGCGATGGGGAGGAAGGGGCACTTTCAGGATATGAGAGCTAAAGGCGGGAGATGAATATGTATTTTAAGAATGGCAAGAGGGGGCAGCTGGGTAGCTCAATGGATTGAGAGCCAGGCTTAGAGACAGGAGGTCCTAGGTTCAAATGTGACCTCAGACACTTCCCAGCTGTGTGACCCTGGGCAAGTCACTTAATCCCCATTGCCTAGCCCTTACCACTCTTCTGCCTTGAACCAATACACAGTATTGACTCCAAGACGGAAGGTAAGGGTTTAAAAAAAAAAAAGAATGGCAAGAAAGTTGATCATATCATTGACAGTCAAACCATTCTAATTGCTTGTGTAAATAGGAAATAACAAGAAGGCTGTTTGGTTAGAGTGCAGAGTCCATGTGGTGGTTGTTGTTCAGTCACGTCCATCACTTCATGACCCTACTAGGACTTTTCTTGGCAAAGATACTGGAGTGATATGTCATTTCCTTCTCCAACTCATTTTACAGATGAAGAAACTGAGGCAAACAGGGTTAAGTGATATGTCCAGGGTCACACAACTAGGAACTGTCTAAGGTCAGAATTGAACTTTCAAAGATGAGTGTTCCTGACTCCTAATTGGGCATTCTATCCACTGCACCACCTAACTGCCCCCTGTAGAATACATAGCTAACGTGTATATTGGGCTCCAAGGTTTGCGAAGTGCTATACAAATTTTATTTCATTTGATCCTCTCAACAACTCTGGCAGGTTATGATCCCTATTTTACAGATGAGGAAACTGAGGCAGACAGTTTAAGTGATTTATCCAAGGTCACACAACTAGTAAGTGTCTGAGGTTGAATTTGCATTCAGATCTTCTAGCTTCAGACTCAGAGTTCTAACCACTGTACCACCTAGTTGTCCTAGGACATGGGGAGTCATATGAAATGTGGAAATCCAGAAAAGGAGTTTAGATTGAAAATATAGAGAACTTTAAATGACAAGGCCATGTAACATACCTTTTTCAGTGTTCCAGAGAGTCACTAAAGATGATCAGATATAAAAGATTGAACTTCCAGGACACACAGAAGAGCAGATGGGAAAGGATGTTCTCCCTTTAGATTCTTATAGCAAGGGCCAAGATGTAGCCAGTGAATATCAAATACTTTCAGATGATGAGTACAGGCCAATCACATGGAGTCCAGCCTCCCAATAAAGGAATGTTTACTTTCATGCCCTTGGGGAACTGTGAATTTTTCAAGCATGATGGATCAAGAACAATTTTTGCATAATGGAACTTAATAAGCCTCAACACTCTGGTGAGGTAGGGAAGTAAACAATACAACCCATTTAAATATAAGGGTAGAGAGAGGTAAATAATATACTCACATATTAAGCAATGAGAATTAGAATAGAACTCTCTCCCCCTAGCTTCAACCCCAAGATCACAATAAATTTAACTTGAACAATACTTATCTTTAAAAGGTTATTATAATTTAAAGTTGTGTCCACTGGTTCATTAACATATCATTGTCTATTGGTAGAAACAGGACTGTGTTTTTGAAATCTGGTCCCTTTTCCTAAATAATGTCTATTAATTATTATTAAGGTAGATCTCCAAGTATGTCAAATTAGGAACTCCTATTGATTTCAGAAAGAGATGGAAAGACCTACATCATGAACTGATGCAGAGTGAAATAAGCAGAACCAGGAAAACTTTTTACCCAGTAAATGAAATATTGTAGAATGATCACATGTGATACACTTTGCTACTAACAGCAAGACAATGATCCAGAACAATTCTGAGGGACTTATGACCAAGACCTCCAGAGAAAGAACCATTGCAGTCACAATGCAGATGAAAGCATACAATTTTTCACTTGTTTATTTTGGTATATGATTTGGGGTTCGGGTTTTATAAGATTATTTCCTTACAAAAATGAATAATATGGAAGCATATTTTGCATGATAATATATCTATAACCCAGATTGAATTGCCTGCCAGCTTCAGGAGGGAGGAAGGAAGAAAGGAGAGAGACAATTTGAATCACATAACTTGGGGAAACTCGTGGAAATTTGTTATTAAAATAAAATTTGAAATAAAAAAAGACATCCTGTGAGAACTAACATTCTGCTTAGTAATTTATTTTAAAATTGCAACAAAGGAACTTGAAAGGAGTTTCTATCAAATGGTATAAGGGATCATTGTCCTTGAAGGTGCATCACAATACCACTAAGAAAAGGAAAGGCACTTTCGATTTGAATGTTCACGGTTTTATAAGTATAAAAGGTTGTGAACTTCTGAAAATACTGGGTTTTATTCACACCCCAGTGGCAAACAATAACCTTAATAGGATGACTAAGTCTCTTTGTAGATCACTGCCTCACATTAAATTACAAAAGTCTATAAAGAAGCAGTTATGAACATTAGATGCGGCCTTACTGGAAATTCTTAACCATATACTAGTTTCTTCTCAAACCAAATTTCAAAATGCCTTGACTCCTGATTAGTACAAGTCACTGCATTTCTTTAACAAAGTAATAAAGGCACAGCCAGTGCAAGCAGACTTAAACTCATTCAACTACTGGGTTGAAAAAATATTTCGGTGGGTTCTTCAATGGTCTCAAATAATAATTTTCACAGCTTGGGTCTAATAGTTACATGACAAAAGACTTAAGAACCAAACTATGTAGCAATGAACATGCATTAGGCACAGCATTGGTAAACCTTTTAGAGATCACATGCCCAAACTGTACCTTCAAGGTGCCTGTGAGCCCTTCCCCCCCCCTCCCCCCCCAGTGCTCTCACTGGGCTGCTGGGCAGAGGGAGGGAGCATGTGAACATTGTCCTTGGGCGCTGTGAAGACGAGGAATGGAGCAGCCCCCTCCGGCACGCATGTCATACCTTCACCAACATGGCATTAGAGGCGATTCATTTCATTCTCCATGCCTGGCAGAAATTATACTATTAAAATGCTAGGAAGAATGAACCCATAGTTTGAGCTGGTTCTTAAACATTCATTTTTTCCTTTTTTTCTTAACAAAAATTGTTTACTTGATTCTACCAAGAAAATACAAAACATAAGTCTGTAAGTAACTACTAGTTATGTTTAGGCTGAGACAGTGCAGCAATTCTCAACAACGCTATGGCGCACACTGATCCCTGCTGCTACACTCAGCTGGGTTTGTTATTTTTAAAATTATAGAACATTTTTTTATTCATGGCTTTTCATTCCTCCATTATGCCATAATTTTCCTTATCAGTAAACCTTCAAAGGTAGTTGAGGGCTGGCCCCAGTTTGGATAATGACTGTTACCCAAGGTCCTATCTTCATAGTGTGAAGATTAAAATTAATATAAAATAACTATTATATTTTATAAAGTTTATTAATAATAACTAAAGTTTAAAAAACTAGCTAACCAAGCCACAGTCACGGGGGGCGGGGGGGGGGGAGAGGGGGAAGAAGATCGAGAGAGGGAGGAGTTATAAAACTATATAAACAATAACATAAAGACTCACATAAACAAAAAGGGAAAAGGAATTTTGGGACAAGGAAAGA
Source organism: Gracilinanus agilis (assembly GCF_016433145.1). Classification (NCBI taxonomy): domain Eukaryota; kingdom Metazoa; phylum Chordata; class Mammalia; order Didelphimorphia; family Didelphidae; genus Gracilinanus; species Gracilinanus agilis. The sequence goes on from NC_058132.1 coordinate 46,888,636, forward strand.
ATTCTGGGAGACGTAGTCCAAGGGTTCAAGATTTTTTAACAAATACAATAGGATTTGGAGACTTGACAGTTACAGAGAGTAAAGATGTCATTTGCAAGTGGCAGGGACACACAGTTATGGTGCCAGTGGGATCGAAGTATATATGGAAGAAGAGTTTAAATCCAGATAAAAATCCCAAAACAATCATTTGGTTTTAGGAAGAGTTTAGCCGCCATTCCACATTAGCACCCTCAATGATTAGTTTCTGCTATGGAGCCTGGGACTGAGTAGGAAGAGAGGGGGATAAAGAAAAATCCCCAGAAGGCAGAGAGAAGAAGATCCCTCTCACCAGAAGGCATTGGCGGCAAAGCTCAGTGTTATAGAGGAAAGGTGAGGTTCAGGGGCTCACTGCCACACTCCTCTGTTCCCAAGTGGTTCTATACATGGTCACATGTGGTACCATGGACTAGAAAGTCGAGATGTTTGGACTTTTGTTCTGGACTGGCTAACTTTCAACAAGCCCTTGTATAAATCCCAACACCTTTCCAAACCTCCATTTCTTAATTAATTAATTAAATCTCAATTTCTAAATCTTTAGTTCTTAAAATGAAATAGATTTTCGGGAGGAAGAACTGTGGGAGGAGAAACACAGAAGAAAAACAACTGCTTGAACACACGGGCTGATGGGGATATTATTGGGAATGTAGATGCTAAATGATAACTCTAGTCCAACTATCAATAATATGGAATTAGGTCTTGATCATGATACATGTAAAACCCAGTGGAATTGTGCATCGGCTACGAGGGATTAGGGAGGTTTGGGGGAGAGGGAAAGAATATGAAATATGTAACTAGGGGAAAATATTCAAAATAAAAATAAATAAAAATAAAAACAGTACATATATTACTGAGAGTGTCTCTGTGGGTGGAAATTCACAGAGTACCATGAACCCAGTTAAAAAAAAATGGAATAGATAATTACAAAAGTCTGTTCTAGTTTCTAGCTGCTTTCTAGCTCAGGATCTCTGAGCACTGGAGAAGGATCCACTGTTGCCTGTCACACATAGGGGAATAGCCCATTAAACTATTCTATGTCCAAAAAAGCCTTTATTGGGTACAGTCGGGTAGCACAGTAGATAGAGCATCAGGTTTGGAGGACCTGGGTTCAAATGTGGCCTCAGACACTTCCTTAGCTGTGTGACCCTGGGTAAGTCACTTGACCCCAAATTGCCTAGCCCTTGCCCTCTTGTCTTAGACTTGATATTAAGACAGAAGTTAAAGGATTCAAACAAAAACAAATCTGGTCTCAGACACGTCCTTAGCTGTGTGACCCTAGGCAAGTCATGTCACCCTGGTTGCCTAGCCTTTGCCACTCTCTTAGAATTGGTACTAAGATAGAACATAAGTGTTTTTTAAAAGAGAGAATCTTTATTAAGTACTTACTATGTGCCTAAGCCAAACTGGAAATATAGATTAAACAGAAAAAAAAGGCAGTCCTTTCCCTTCAAGGAGTTTATGTTCTAATGGGAAAAGACAATATGTTAAAGAAAGCTGAAAGGGGGAAGGGAGTAGGGAAGGGAGATGATGCCCTGCAAAGCATGGTAGAGAAGGGCAGAGCCCAGAGAATCTTAATCCCTCAGAACTGGGGAATATTTGCTTTCTAGGACTAGCTTATGACCATATTACCTGGCACATACTTGGTGCTTAATTATTACTTATCAATTGATCGATCAGTCCCAGAAGTAAGACCATCAATCTCCTAATTTCTGGCACGGCAGAGGTGGGGGCTAGGAGAAGACTGGAATTCAGATCTGAGCTCAGATACTCATCTAATTGTGTGACCTTGGACAAGTCACTTAACTTCTGTCTACCACAATCTCCCCATAATTCAGATAATAATAGGTTCTATCTCCAAAGCTGTTGGGACAAAATAAGTAAATGCTTACAATGTACTTTGCAAACCTTACAGCTGTTATTGTTGTAAACCAGTGTGGTTTAATAGACAGAGTATTGGATTTAGAAAGGGAAGTAATGAGTTTCAGTTCCTGCTCTGTTTATTAACCATGTAACCTTAAGCAAATGATTTTTTCTCTGAGCCTTGATTTTCTCTTCTGTAATGGAGATGACAATACTTGTAAGGATATTATGCTGTAAAAGCTTTGTAAACCTTAAAATGTAATTGTTTTGTTGTTCAGTCATTTTTCAGTCATGTTCGACTTTTCAAGACACCTCATTTGGGCTTTTCTTGGCAAACATGCTGGGGTGGTTCCCTATTTCCTTCTCCAGCTCATTTTATACATGGAGAACCTTGCCTGGGGGCACCTAGCTAATAAGCATCTGAGGTTGGATTTGAATTCAGGGCCCTGTGCTCTATCTACTGCACTACTGAGCTGCTCCTAAAATGTAATATAAATGTGAATTATTAGCAATATTGAATGAAAGAGGGTTTCCTCTTAGAATGAGGGAGGAAACTGGTAGGTAAAGCCCATCCAGGTCTTCCTTATCTTTCTTCTTTTTTTTAACCCTTACCTTCCATCTTAGAATCAATATATCGATAGAATCAATAATAATACTCAGAATCAATACTAATCAATACTAGTTCCAAGACAGGACAGTGGTAAGGGCTAGGCAATTGAAGGATTAAGAGACTTGCTCAGGGTCACCCAGCTAGGAAGTATCTGAAATCAGATTTGAACCCAGGACCTCCTGTCTCCAAACCTGGCTCTCTAATCACTGAGCCACCTAGATGCCCCCTTCCTTGCCTTTCAGAAAGTTCAATTATTAAGCAACTGCAGAGATAAGGTGTGGGCTGGTGGATAAAGGGCCATCTTTAAGAATCTAGGAAATCTGCCTCTGATTCATAGAGCTCTCATGGGTAACTTGGGATCTCTCAATCTCTCAATGCTCCCTGGGCAATTCTCTGCATTGGCAGGAGTTTCCTCACTGAGAGTAACCCATATCACTAAAAATCACAGACACACATACTCACAGGCACCTGCTAGGCTTGAGACAATTCTAGGTACTGGGGATAGAAAGACAAACCCAGCCCTCAAGGAGCTTACATTCTCCTGGGGCTCAGGTGTTAGGGAAGGAGAGTGGGAGCTACAGCACGTACATAAATAACCCTAGTAATACATAGAAAATTGAGGAAGGAAGGAGAGAGCACTAAGAGCAATTAGAATTAAACTATCCATTTAGATCTAGGCATCCAAGACAAAGAGCTATGTCCAAGTTGGCTTGCCTTTAAGAACTGTGACTTGGTGATCACACATGGTAAGACCAGTGGAAATGTGCGTTGGATTTGGGGAGGGGTAAAGGGGGGTGAAGGGGAAAGTAAAAACAAGAATCATGTAACCATGGAAAATTTTTCTAAAAAAATAAATTAAAAAAAAAAAACGAACTGTGACTTGGGAACAGCTGGGTGGCTCTATGTATTGAGAGCTGGGTCCTGGGAGAGAGATGGGAGGTCCTGGGTTCAAATTTGACCTCAGACACTTCCTCGCTGTGGGACCCTGGGCAAGTCACTTAACCCCCCATTGCCTAGCCCTTACCTCTCTTCTGCCTTGGAACATCCACACTATTGAATCTAAGACAAAAGGTAAGGTTTAAAAAATGAAAACAAGAACTGTGACTGTTTCATAACACCCTACAGATATCTGCTCAGATACTGTGGGTGAATGTTGAATTTGCAGAGGACCTAGGTTCGAATCCTACTCCCTCTAGTTAAGTGATCTTGAGCAAATCATTTAAGAGGCAAGTAAGTAGTTCCGTGGATAGAGTCAAAAAGCCCCAAGTTTACATATAGCCTCACTGAGATCCTGGACAAGTCATGGTCCAGGCAGCTCTGCTGCCTCAGTTTCCTCACCTAAGGATGAGCAAAATAAATGAAACCAAAAAATGAGTATAATAACAGCATCTATCTCCCAGGGCTGCTGTGAGTCTCAAAGGAGATAATAGTTATAGAGCACTTATTATAAGCACAGTGCCTGGCACAGAGTCAAAGCTTATTAAGTCCTTATTTTCTTCTTTCATTTAACCTCTCTGTGGCCCATGTATAAAATGAGGGTGTTGGATCAGACAGTCCCTGCGGATCCTTCCAGCTCTAAATAGGATCTTATTATCTGTCTGGAGCCTCTTTTCCTTGATCGTGCCAGAGGTCCCCAAGTTGCATCCGGCCAGACACATCCATCCACCCTGGTGGGGAACCCTAGAAGGCAAGGATGTGGGATTCCGTCCCGAGTGGTTTCAATAACCAGAACCGCCCAGCTTCTCCCTTCTCCAAGATTACTTTGTAATTTTCTTGTTCTCTCTCCTCCTATCCTGGTGAGCTCCTGCCTCCTTGGAAGGAAAGCAAGAGGCAGCAGCAAGTGAAACATTAAGACCACTGGCAGTGAACACGGACCCCGGAACACAGATAAACAAGTCTGTCGTCAATAAGAACGACTGATGCTAAGCACGGCAGCCAAAGGGGACCTGATTATTTTTGCATCTTTCATATCCATGAGATCATTAAGAGGCTGCCAGAGCCTTTGGGTCTATTACACATAATCCCTATACTATAAACAAATGAATGAAATGTTCATAGACCCAACCGAGGGAATAAAAGGACCAGCCCGAACACGGGCAAAAAATGATGAAGCTGGAGCCAAAAAAAAAAAAAAAAAAAAGATGGGTTGGAGATGAGCCAGGCTAGAATTTCTTCATTTAATGCTGGTTAAAAGGTGACAGCCTGGGGGCAGCTGGGTAGCTCAGTGGACTGAGTCAGGCCTAGAGACAGGAGGTCCTGGGTTCAAATCCGGCCTCAGACACTTCCCAGCTGTGTGACCCTGGGCAAGTCACTTGACCCCATTGCCCACCCTTACCACTCTTCCACCTAAGAGCCAATACACAGAAGTTACGGGTTTAAAAAAAAATTAAAAAAAAAAAAAAAAGGTGGCAGCCTTCTCGATTTGGTCTCTGAATAAACTGAGATTTCCTAGCATGTGGCACTGTGGATAGAGGCTGTTTTAGTGAGGAAGCAAGAGTGTAACTAGGCCAGGGTCAATGATGCTTTCCCCTACAGTGCTGAATTTTGAGAGCACTGGCAGCACTTTTCATCCTTCAGTACCTTCAAATCAATATAGCTTAGCATCTAATCATCAAAATTATTGACAATTGGAAGCTACTTGATGGCTTCTATTCAGTCACCTGAGATTTGCCTCGCATTGTTTGCCCAGGGCATGGTTTGTGGTCCCAGGCACCCAGAGGGTTACTTATAACTCTGTTAGATGTTCCTAGATTGAAATCTTGGCCCTATCACATACTGGCTCTATACTGTCGTCCTGTGTAAATCATCTAACCTCTCAGTTCCCCAGGAAACCCTCTAAGCCTATAGGTAATAGGTCGCCTATCTGCAAGAGTAGATGAATTGAACTGGCGAAAACACAGGTTGGGAATAAATAAAACTATTTCCTGCCTTACAGGAAATTTGAGATTTCCCCCACTTTATATTTTTCTAACAGCATCAGGCATTCATTAAATTCTTTTAAGAGTCTCTTTGGCACATGTATGTTGAGGAAGATGAGAATTGCAGAGAACAGGAGCAGTATCATGGGAGCTCATTGGCAGTCGTCTTCAAAGTGCCCTGATGAGACAGGGGAGGAGGAAGAAGCATCATTTTCACTTGACACACTGAGCCTGCCTGAAGTAAAAGGGACTTAATAAGCCTATTGGGATCATATGAAAATTGGAGATGGAGAGGGCTGGCAGTTTAAGCTTACTAAACTTGCAGAAAGGGCTCGCAAGCTTAAAGTGATATGGTTGCTCCCAAACCAAATTGGGTTCCAGAGCTAGGACTGGAAAGGACCTCAGAGGCCGCCTAGTCCAAATCCCTCATTTTAGAGATGAAGATACTGGGTCCAAGAGAAGGGGAATTGATTTGCCAGAAGTTGCATTGGGAGCAAGTGGAAGAGGCAGGATTTGAATCCCAGACCTCAAGAGGCAATGGAGCAGAAGGGATGGAGTGCTGGCCTTGGAGTCAAGAAGACCTAGTTTGGGGCTACTCTAGTGCGACCTTGGGCAAGTAATTTAGCCTCTTCCCACCTCAGTTTTAAACAAACAAAAAAAGGCCAAAAAACCTCATCTGTAACACAGAAATAATACTTATACTATTTACTTCAAAGGATCTGATGAAAGTAAAGAACAATATAAATATCAGTTCTCATTGCTTTTTTGCTAAATAGAAAACAAATATCAATATTGAAGGAAAACAAGATAGTTATCCAGCTTTGTTCCCCGTGGAACCTTAGGGGTGTCCTTTCCCCTCTCCAAACCTCAGTTTTCTCATCTGTTAAATGAGGGAGTTGGATGGAATTCAATTTCCATGACCTCTAAGGTCCCTTCAGGCTCTGAAGCCTAGGATCTCAGTTGGAGAGGGAGCTGCTCTTTCTCTGTTCTCTCTCCCCAACCACCACCCCATCGCTGTTGCCCAAAGGGTGAGTATCCCTAATTCAGCACCCCTGACTCCCCAGTCACTTCCGTCAGAAAAATGGATTTCCTCTCCTTCTTTACTTTGGGTGAGAATCAGCCTGTTTTTTTTGCCCAGTAATAAAATTGCTCAGGGCTTTGGGGGAGAGACGCTTGGTCTCAAGCAAAAGAAAACAGAGCAGGAGATTTGCTTACTGCGAAAAAAGGTCACTTGGACCAGAATAACAAGTCCATCCCGTACAATCTGGCACAGGCAGTGTTTTCTTGATTTTTCTTTCTTCCAATTGCCTTATAAAGTTCCTCTTGCCTGTTTCCTCCTGCTCTCGCTCACTCCCTGGGTGAGATGGAAGATAATCACATCTCCAGGCAGAGACAAAAACAACCCTGAAGAAAAAAGCCCTAGATTTACCCAGAGACACAAAGAGCCGTGTGTATCCGTGTGACCGTGACCTGCAGAACTGAAACAACTGAGCGATGGAGCAATGATTGACTCATTGCCACAGTCTAATTTAAAGGCCAGGAGCTTAATCTCCCAGGCTGTGCTGTTCTGTTCTTTTGGGTGCGATTGGCAGTGACTTCCCAGAGTTGTCTATTCTTTCATGAAGAAATGTTTACATGGTTTTCATAGACTACATTTTTTTTCTGGCTCTTCCCAGGCAGGAGTCTGGCTATTTTCCCTTTTGGGTGACTTCTGTTTTGAGGCTAATAGCCAGCATTTATATAGCACTCCAATGTTTGCAAAATTCTCATTTGATCCTCATAACAATGGGGGAGGGGGGAGAATGCTGCTATCATCCCCATTTTACAGAAGAGGAAACCAAGGCAGATAGAAGTGAAGTGACTTGTTCAAGGTCACACAGCTAGTAAATATCTGAGACTGGATTTGAACTCGGGTCTTCTTGCCTCCAGGCTCAGAGCTCTATCCACTGTGCCACCTAGTTGGACTATGTTACATTTTAAGAACCAACAAAATCAAGTCTTCCCAAACCTACTTTTCTTACTTCAATTTCCCCTATTCCCATCCACATATGTATCTTACACTATACAAACAGAAGTTATTCACTGGATGATCATGCTTACCTAGAACTGAACTCAATAAACCCAGTCTAATCCAATCCAACATGGGGCAGACACCAAAATGGTGAAGGGGCTAGAATGTTGTACTTGGGAGTCAAGAAGACCTGAGTTCAAATCCTACCTCCAGTGCTTCCTAGTTTTGTATCCATAGGCAAGTCACTTAACCTCTGTCTGTAAAATGAAAAGATAATAGCACCTCTTGGGGTGTTTGTATGGATCAAATTTAATATATGTATACATACATACATATATGTCATTTGGCACTATGTAAATGCTAGCTATTATTAAGCCCCTACTGTGAAAAGGAAGAGGGCAGCTACATGGTACAGTGAATAGAGTGCCAGCCCTGAAACCATGAAGACCTGAGTTAAAATCCATTTGATAGCTGTATAATCTTGGGCAAATCACTTAATCCTATTTGCCTCAGTTTCTTCATCTGTCAAATGAGCTGGAGAAGGAAAGGGCAAACCACTCCAATATCTCTGCCAAGAAAACCCGAAATGGGGTCATTGAGAGTCAGACACGACTGAACGAGCAATTGAAAGGGAAGAGAAAATAACAGTTTGAGAGAAATATAGTTATAAGAGTTTTTTAAGGATTGAGGAGACCTCAGCCTGTTTGTAGGAAAAAGGGAAAGAACCAGTGGATAAAGAGATATTGAAGTTTAGAGAGAATGGGGATGAATGTGGGAGCAATTTGCTAGAAGAGTCAGGCTAGGGCAGGATCAAAAATTTCTATTGAAGGCAAGAACAGTAATGGTATTTTCATTAGAGACTGGAATCAAGGTGATGATGGCAGAGGGTTTCGATTTGTAGAGAAAGGGCAAAGAGGGGGCTCATAGAGCGTGGCCTCTCTTTTCTTGATAAAGCATGAGAGATCTGAGGATGAGGTATTAGGATGGATAGGAGGGAGGCAGGCTTGAGGAGAGAACAAAAGGTCTGGAGACTCACAGAGAATCTATTAGAGTTTTAATAATGAATCCGGGACCTTGATAGCAAAGAAACAAATTCCCTTCTGTACCTTTGTGGAATTTTCTCTGCATTTTTTCCCTTGCCACATGAAGGAAACACAAAAGATAAATCTGGCTCAGGTCCCTCATTTGTTGTTTTAACTGTTACTTTTCGTTTTAGTATCAACTCTAAGATAGAAGGGCAAGGGCTAGATAAATGGAATTAAGCAACTTGCCCAGAGTCAGACAGGTAGGAAGTGTCTGAGGTCACATTGGAACCCAGATCCTCCTGACTCTAGCCTGGCACTCTATCTACTAAGCCACCCAGCTGCCCTACTTGGCCCCTTCATTTTGCCAATAAGAAAAGACTAGGCAGTTCTTATGGCAAAAACACTTTGGGTCGCAAGCTTAAAGTGACATGGTTGCTCCTAAACCAAATTGGGTTCCAGAGTTAGGACTGGAAAGGACTTCAGAGGTCATCTAGTCCAAACCCCTCATTTTAGAGATGAGGATACTGGGTCCAAGAGAAGGGAAATTGATTTGCCAGAAATTGCACTGGGAGCAAGTGGAAGAGGCAGGATTTGAATCCCAGACCTCTAGTTTGCCAGGATTCTTCCCCTCCATACTATGCCCACCTGATGAAACCTTGGACTCTGATAATTCTATCTAACTGCCTGGAACAAAGGACACGAAAGCCCTGCTCTTCTGGTCACTCATTAGACCATGGTGGAGTCTGCTATTCATATCTATTTGTTTTTTCAACCTTGAACTACCTAGGAATGTGTGTGTGTGTGTGTGTGTGTGTGTGTGTGTGTGTGTTGCTGATTTGTGATCATCTCTCTCTCTCATCCTCTTCACTATTCTCAGCCTAAGGGCAGCTAGGTGGCTCCATAAAGAATAAAGCCCCAGGCCTGGAGTCAGGAAAACTCATCTTCCTGAGTTCAAATCTGGCCTCAGACATACTAGCTGTGTGACTCTGGGAAAATCACTTCATTTGGAGAAAGAAGAAAGAAAGAGAAAGAGAGAAAGAAAGAGAGGGAGAGAGGAAGAAAAAGAAAGAAAGAAAGAAAGAAAGAAA
>NC_058132.1:46898194-46903700 GCF_016433145.1 Gracilinanus agilis
AAGGAAGGAAGGAAGGAAGGAAGGAAAGAAGGAAGGAAGGAAGGAAGGAAGGAAGGAAGGAAGAAAAAAGGAAGAGAGAGAGAAAGAAAAAGAGAGAAAGAAAAAGAAAGAAAATGAAAACTCTTCTCAGTTTACTTTCCCAGCAGTAAATCTCTCCAGAGGCACTCAGGGGTGATCCCTCTAAGAACACAATTTTACTTTCTGCATGATTAGTTCTAACTTGCTGTGCCTCCCTACTCCCCACACCAGCACTAGCAGAGTAGGAATGAATGTGACGTCAGTTCTTGGAACCAAACAATTACTTGTCCTTCATCCTGCTCTGTGGCTGGCCTCCCCCTTCTTAATCCAATACAACAAAGGTCTGGGCCTCCTGCTTGCCCTAAGCTTCAAAAGTCCCCTTGAGTACTTGGTTATCTCACCAAGCATTTTAACCTGTAGCCACTGAATGTTTATTTTATCTTCATAAATTCTCATGATCCTTTCACTTTTTATGCTCTGGGGGGATAATGCAGACAGATAAGTAAAAGAGACCTTTCCAAAGACCCGCCCTGCCCTGTTTCACCCAGAAAGACCTAGACAGAGCAATAACAATCCTGGGATATAGGGTATATTGGAATTTGTGGGCGCTCACCATTACTATAGCTGACATTTATAGAGAGACTGAATATTGGCAATGTGCTTTTCCCCCCTCGCTTACTAATATCTATATATTCTTTAAATTTTGAAATATTTTTCCATGGTTCCGTGATTCATGTTGTCTCCCTCCCTGCTTCCCTCCCCCCGACTCCCAGAGCTGACAAGCAATTGTACTGGGTTATACATGAATTATCACTTGATACCTATTTCCATATTATTCATTCGCAATGTGCTTTCTAAGCATTATCTTATTGACAGTCCATTGCAGCTGGTACAACAAGAATTAATATCTCTATTTTACAGATGGGGAAACTGAGGCTCAAGGGTGAATTTTCCCATAGCCTCACAGTAGAAGTGGCAGAGGTGGAATTTGAGCCTGGGTTTTCCTGACTCCAAGACCAATACTCTTTTCACTGTTATTGTTTGGTCATTTCAATCATTTCTATTTGTGACCTCACTTGGGAAAGAAATACAAGAGGGGTTCACTATTTCATTTGACAGATGATGAAACTGAGGCAAGCAGGGTAAAGTGACTTGTCTAGGGTCACATAGTAAGTGTCTGAGGTCAGGTTTGAACTCAGAAAGGTGAATCTTCTGAACTCTGGACTGGCATTCTCTTTGGGGTATATAGAATATTCAGGGAGGGCTAGCACATCTGGTGTAAAGGCTTGCTGCGCCCTTTTCAGAGCTGCCCATCAACCTTTGGCATCAGCTCTTACCTGTGGCTCCAGGAAGCTATAACATGCACAGTATCCCATAACCTAGTAAAACTGTCTTGGCAGATGGGCTAACCAGATTGAGGGTAACTGACAGATCTCAAACCCATCAGTGACTGGAGGGGGGTGTCCTACCCTCAGCTTATGAAGATTTCCCCTGGTGGAATAAGTAGATGAGAACAGTTTGTTCCAATGGCCATGAAGGTAACTAAAGCAGGCACTGTGTATCACTTAGAGCCAAGGTCATCCACTGCATCCTGGACCATCAATAGTCATCCTCACTTTTGTCTTGCCACTGGACTTCAATGACTCAGGAAGTATGCAACTCTGCCTCGCTTCAATCCAATTCATGCGCAAGTTGAGACATAATCTGGTGGGTGATGTCATTGGTCCTCTTTGAAACAAAGGACGAACACCAACAAACTCTCCTTGAAATGGCTTTGCAGCTCATAAATAAAAAATCTTCTTAAAATGTGATATCTCCAATTGAATACAAAACTCTTGATGTGCAACAGTCCAGGACAAAGGTCTGAATGACCTACCTGGTTCTAGGCACTCTGTCTTTTTTTAATTAAAAACATTTTTTTCCCAGATTACATGTTGGTTCAATTTTTTTAAACCTTTAGAATCTTAGAATCTATACTGTGTATTGGTTCCAAGGCAGAAGAGTGGTAAGGGCTAGGCCATGGGGATTAAGTGACTTGCCCAGGGTCACACAGCTGGGAAGTATCTGAGGCCAGATTTGAACCTAGGACCTCCCATCTCTAGGCTTGGCTCTCGATCCACTGAGCCACCCAGCTGCCCCTTGGTTCAATTTTCAATAATTGTTTTCTGACATTTTAAGTCCAATTTCTCTACTTCCCAACTCTCCCCCTTTCCCAAGATGGCAGGCAATATGATCTAGGTTGTATGTATATTACCATAGAATACATATTTCCATGTTTGTCTTGTTGTGAAAGAAGACACATATTATTTACGCTAGAGAAAAATTCAGAGGAAATAAAGTGAAGAATGGCACATTTCATTCTGCATTCAGATTCTTTCAGTTCCTTCTATGGTGGTTGGTAGCCCTTTTCATCCTGCATCCCTTGCAGCTGTCCTGAATCCTCACGGTGTGATGTGAATTAAATCATTCACAGGTGGTGGTCAGCATACAATATTGCTGTTGTGGCTCTTCTTACTTCACTTTACATCACTTCATAAAAGTCTTTCCAGGACTTTGCATTTCTTAATGCACACCATCACATTAGCTTTCCTGATTACTAAGAATGAATGAATGAATGAATGAATGAATGAATGAATGAAAGAAAGAAAAAGTACCCAAGTGCTTACTTTGTGAAATGTATTGTACTGAGTAAACCCTGTAGAGAGAAAAGCAAGGCAGTCCTTGTTCTTAAAGAAGTTGACATTCTAATAGGGAGAGCTAATAAATATAGGAAGTTTCAGCAGCAAGTTGGAGGGAAAGACACCATAGACCTTAGGGTTCAGGAGCAAGACTGATGACAATGCGTCTTCTTGAATGCCACTTTTATGAATAAAAACCATATATATTTCCTTTTAAAAAAGTCACTTTCTCCTCTGTCTTAGAATAAACACTGCATATTGGTTCCAAAGCAGAGGGGCCATTAAGGACTAGACAATGAAGGTTATATGACTTAATCAGGGTCACATGGTTAGGAAGTGTCTGAGGTCACATTTGAACCCAGGACCTCCTGTCTCTAGTCTTGGCTCTCAAACCACTGAGCCACCTTGCTGTCTCCCAAGACTATATATATTTCTGATACTGAATCGTTTGAAAGTACCAAAGACTTTAGAATTTCCTTAGGTAGCTGTGATTTAACTGGAGCCTTCATTTCCTACAGAGGCACCTTATGGGTCTCATCCCCACAAGGGTCATGGCTCTGCTGGTGGTGTGAGGCTTTGGGGCTCACCTGCCTATCAGGGGGCATTTTTTGGACAGTTGGTAATTCTAGAAGGAGGAGATGTTTCTCCACAAAGCTTGTTCACCTCCTAGATGATTGCCTCAAATGCTTTATTCATCAACCTTTCACAGCAGATCGGAACAGTTGGAACATTCTAGGTAGTAGAGATGGAGGTAAAGTTTGGAGAGAGAGAGGGAGAGAGACAGGGATGGAGAGAGAGAATGGGAGAGAGAGGCAGAGAAGGGGGGTAGGGGGAGGAAGAAAGAGAGATTGAAAATGGAATAAGTCAAAAAGCAGTCCCAGCTTATGAGAAAGAAAACTAGCCACATCCAGAGGAAGAACTGTGGGAGGAGAAACAGAAGAAAAACAACTGCTTGAACACATGGGCTGATGGGGATATTATTGGGGATGTAGACACTAAATGATAACTCTAGTCCAACTATCAATAATATGGAATTAGGCCTTGATCAATGATACCTGTAAAGCCCAGTGGAATTGTGCATCGGCTAAGGGGGGTTAGGGGGTTTGGGGGAGAGGGAAAGAACATGAAACATGTAACTAGGGGAAAATATTCAAGATAAAAAATTTAAAAATAAAAATAAAAAATCAGAAGAAAAAAAAAAAGCAGTGCCAGGCCTCAAGGGGCGTACACTCTGGTGGGAGAGAGAGCCCACTGTCGGCGGCAGCCGGCAGGTGGCCCCGGACTGTCCCAGTGCTGGCAGCAGGCCTGCCCGCTGCTCTCTTCCTAGCCTCACTGCCCCGGGACGGGGCACCCCCTAGGCCGAGTCAAGCAGGGGGGAAGGGAAGCGCCTCCCAGCGCAGCAGAATTCCACGGAATCCATCCCCAGCACAAGCTCCGCCCAAGGTCGAGGCAGGGGAGGGGGGCGGGGTAGAGGGACCGACCCGGGGCGAGCTGACGCCGTGTCCTAGCAACTAGCCTCTGCTCACAGTCACGTGCGCAACCCCCAGGTCACGTGGCCGGGTCCCCGGAGCTCGAGCGGGGGCCTGAAGGGGGCGGGACCGGGAAAGTTTGTTTCTCAACTTTCCGGGAAGTTCCTGACCCGTCGCCGCCACCTGCCTTCTCCCCTCTGTATCCTAAACCCAACCCCGGCTTGGTCTGGGATGGAGCTGCCCGCAGTGAACCTCAAGGTAGGCCTGGGGAGGGGGCGGTTAGACGGGCGCCAGGGGACCGGGACTGGGAGGCCAAAAGGAACAGAAAGGGGGCCCCGGGCGGAGGAGAGGGCGTCTAGAAGTAGAGGCAAGGCAGGGAGCCGAGGGGGGGGCAGAGAAATGGGGTGTGAGACCATGGAGGCGCCTAGAGCTAAAAGAAACGGCCGAGGCCTTCGAGTCCCACTTCATTTCCCAAACGAGGAAACTGAAGCACAAAGAGGGTAAAGTGACTTGTCCAGGGTCATACGAGGTGGTAAATGCCTGAAACTACCTTCAGACCTACTCCAAGTCCTGTGCTTTCCATTCTACCCTGGGCTGGAGAGAAAAGAGGAGGACGAGGAATTGAGGGAACCACAGTATAGAATGGTAAGGAGAGTCAGGAGGACTCGAGGAGCAGATTAAGGGGCCAGGAGACAAGAAAGCACGAGTGAGACTGCATAGAACCATCAGAAAAGGCAGGCACTCCTAGGAAAGCAATCCAAAATGGAAGTAAGTGCCGGAGTTTGGGAACCTGTACTCCAGGTGAATTCCTCTACTTATTATCGTATTTCCTTGAGCCAGAAGAATGTTTTGCCTCATCTATTGTTATACCCTGCTGAAGCCCAAACAGCCAATGAGTAGGAGACAGCAGGCAGTCAGGATATTGCTTTAAAAATTTGCCACTTTGGCATTCCCCTGTTCTTTGCTTAAAAAAAAAACCAAACATATTTTTATCTACATAGAAACATATACATATGTGCATTACATACATACATGGATAAATTTTAGGGAATTTGTAGCCTCTTGCAGACTACCTGTTTGTGCACATGCTGGGTGCTTGCTATTGCAAAAATCTTGGGTAAAATTGTAATCTTTTTTGCTCAGACATGGCTGGCATCAGAAATGGGATCTAGGGGCAGCTGGGTAGCTCAGTGGATTGAGAGTCAGGCCTAGAGACGGGAGGTCCTAGGTTCAAATCTGACCTCAGACACTTCCCAGCTGTGTGACCCTGGGCAAGTCACTTGACCCCCATTGCCTACCCTTACCACTCTTCTGCCTTGGAGCCAATACACAGTATTGACT
>NC_058132.1:46911872-46933489 GCF_016433145.1 Gracilinanus agilis
GGGGGTTTGGGGGAGAGGGAAAGAACATGAAACATGTAACTAGGGGAAAATATTCAAGATAAAAAATTTAAAAATAAAAATAAAAAATCAGAAGAAAAAAAAAAAGCAGTGCCAGGCCTCAAGGGGCGTACACTCTGGTGGGAGAGAGAGCCCACTGTCGGCGGCAGCCGGCAGGTGGCCCCGGACTGTCCCAGTGCTGGCAGCAGGCCTGCCCGCTGCTCTCTTCCTAGCCTCACTGCCCCGGGACGGGGCACCCCCTAGGCCGAGTCAAGCAGGGGGGAAGGGAAGCGCCTCCCAGCGCAGCAGAATTCCACGGAATCCATCCCCAGCACAAGCTCCGCCCAAGGTCGAGGCAGGGGAGGGGGGCGGGGTAGAGGGACCGACCCGGGGCGAGCTGACGCCGTGTCCTAGCAACTAGCCTCTGCTCACAGTCACGTGCGCAACCCCCAGGTCACGTGGCCGGGTCCCCGGAGCTCGAGCGGGGGCCTGAAGGGGGCGGGACCGGGAAAGTTTGTTTCTCAACTTTCCGGGAAGTTCCTGACCCGTCGCCGCCACCTGCCTTCTCCCCTCTGTATCCTAAACCCAACCCCGGCTTGGTCTGGGATGGAGCTGCCCGCAGTGAACCTCAAGGTAGGCCTGGGGAGGGGGCGGTTAGACGGGCGCCAGGGGACCGGGACTGGGAGGCCAAAAGGAACAGAAAGGGGGCCCCGGGCGGAGGAGAGGGCGTCTAGAAGTAGAGGCAAGGCAGGGAGCCGAGGGGGGGGCAGAGAAATGGGGTGTGAGACCATGGAGGCGCCTAGAGCTAAAAGAAACGGCCGAGGCCTTCGAGTCCCACTTCATTTCCCAAACGAGGAAACTGAAGCACAAAGAGGGTAAAGTGACTTGTCCAGGGTCATACGAGGTGGTAAATGCCTGAAACTACCTTCAGACCTACTCCAAGTCCTGTGCTTTCCATTCTACCCTGGGCTGGAGAGAAAAGAGGAGGACGAGGAATTGAGGGAACCACAGTATAGAATGGTAAGGAGAGTCAGGAGGACTCGAGGAGCAGATTAAGGGGCCAGGAGACAAGAAAGCACGAGTGAGACTGCATAGAACCATCAGAAAAGGCAGGCACTCCTAGGAAAGCAATCCAAAATGGAAGTAAGTGCCGGAGTTTGGGAACCTGTACTCCAGGTGAATTCCTCTACTTATTATCGTATTTCCTTGAGCCAGAAGAATGTTTTGCCTCATCTATTGTTATACCCTGCTGAAGCCCAAACAGCCAATGAGTAGGAGACAGCAGGCAGTCAGGATATTGCTTTAAAAATTTGCCACTTTGGCATTCCCCTGTTCTTTGCTTAAAAAAAAACCAAACATATTTTTATCTACATAGAAACATATACATATGTGCATTACATACATACATGGATAAATTTTAGGGAATTTGTAGCCTCTTGCAGACTACCTGTTTGTGCACATGCTGGGTGCTTGCTATTGCAAAAATCTTGGGTAAAATTGTAATCTTTTTTGCTCAGACATGGCTGGCATCAGAAATGGGATCTAGGGGCAGCTGGGTAGCTCAGTGGATTGAGAGTCAGGCCTAGAGACGGGAGGTCCTAGGTTCAAATCTGACCTCAGACACTTCCCAGCTGTGTGACCCTGGGCAAGTCACTTGACCCCCATTGCCTATCCTTACCACTCTTCTGCCTTGGAGCCAATACACAGTATTGACTCCAAGACGGAAGGTAAGGGTTTAAAAAAAAATGGGATCTAAATGCCAGAGAAAGAACTGTTGGAGTCAGATGGATGCAGATCAAAGCGAGCTGTCTTTCACATCAGTATATTTACTTACAGTTTTGTTTGGGGGTTTTGGTTTTATATGAGTATGCTCTTACAGCAGTGACCAATATGGAAGTGTGTTGCTATGAAAATAAAAAGCAAAAATAAATTTTAAAAAGGAGAAATGGGATTTTAGCTCATGTTTCTATACATAGCCCAGATCTATGACCCATCACATCTTTGTGCATGTGTATATTATACATAGCTATAGATAGATATAGTCAGATATATAACTATATATAAATATAGATAGATAGATAACTATAAAGAAATATATTTATAGTTAAATATGTATATGCATCTATCTAAAACATATACATATATTACATATACACATATATCTAACATACATATATGTAAAGAACTGGACTTGAAGTCAGGAGTTCGACCCCACTTCAAACACTGGCTGTGTGATCCTGGGCAAGTCACTTAGCTTCCTTGGGCCTCAGTTACCTCATCTGTAAAACAGACCAGACCTTATAATACCTGCAGCACCTTCCTCCCAGGGTTTGTTTTGAGTCTCAAAGAAGGTAATCTAGCCAAAGCATCATATCCTAGATTTAGAATTGTTAGAATTAGGGTGAGGAGACATGGAAGTGAAGACCTGCCAACTAGGCGGGTTCCCTTTTTTTAATAGTTGGATAAAGGACAAGAAAGAAAGAGGATCAGAACACTAAGGCTAGAAGGGTTTAGAGGAAGGAGATAGAGAGGGGAGGGGTGGAAAAGTGGGAGTGTCCAGGGATGAAGATGGAAGTTGAAGGGAATTTGGGGGCTGGAGAGGTGAGGAGGTTTGCAGGGAGGGGATTCTGAAAGGCTGAGGACAAAGGGAGTTAGGGGTCCAGGGGATGAAAGAGTGAGGGAGACAGAAGACTTCAGGGAGATGGGGTGGATAGAGGAGGACTAGGGGCTGAAGCCCAAGAAGAGATGGGGAGTGGTGACAGAATGGATAAGTCAGAGGGGGTCCTAGCTTTTACTGGTGAGGAAACCCAGAAACTGCAGAGGGAGGAAGGAAGGAAGACTAGTGGATAGTCAGGAGTCCAAGGTGTTGAGAGGTAGGAAAGCTTGGAGTGAGGCATGTGGAGGAAGGAACATTTCAGGGGAGATGGGAATGAGAAAGCAGGATGTGGATGGAGAGGTGAGGGGCCTTCCTCAGTTTTCCTCAAACACCTCCAGATGCCCGGTGTTTTTCCTGGCTGGCCCCCAGGCCTGCAATACTCTTCTTCCTAATCTTTTCTCCTTCCTGGCCTTCTTCAAGACTCAGCTAACTTTCCACCTTCTCCAGGAAGCTTTTCCCCATCCAGTTTAACTCTAGCCACTTCAGACATCCTCAGTGTATCCTGTACCAGGCTCACTAATACAGAGCAGTTTGCATGTTGTCTTCACCATGAGGCTGTAAGCTGCTTAGGTAGGGGCTGGTTTTTTGCTTCTCTTTGAATCTTCAGCACCTAGCACAATGCATAGAATCATGAAGGAGATGAAGAGTGGAAGAGTAGGGGACAGGCATGGGGTGAATAGGAGGAATGAAGGGATTAGGGGAAGGAGAACTAGCAGAAGAGGATGAAAGAGTCAACAGAACTGAGGTGAAGATTTTCTGTATGAAGCAAGAAAAAATGTTGAGGTGAACAACCAGGGAAGCCGAGAGAGTAGGGGACAAAAGAAGAGCTGGACAAGGGAAGGGGAGACCTGGAGGGATGGTGGGAACAGCAGGAGATCAGGGTGCAGAGGGAGGAAAATTCTACTGCTCATTGCCAAGCCTGGCACATCGTAGGCCCTTAATAAAAGCTTGTTGACTTTTTGACTTGACTTGGATATGCAGAAGGAAAAGAAAAAGATGGAGGAAGAAGAACCAGGGCAGCTGGTTGGCTTAGTGGATAGAAAGCCAGGCCTAGAGACAGGAGGTCCAGGGTTCAACTGTGGCCTCAGACACTTTGTAGCTATTCAACCCTGGACAAGTCACTTCACCCTGGTTGCCCAGCTCCTTTGCCTTGAAAACAATACTTAGTATCAATAAAGGTTTCAAAAAAAAAGAAGAAACTGAGCTGAGAGGATGATAGATGAACTTGTTTAGAGAAGGGCTGAGGGCTTTGTCTTCACAGGCCTGGTGCATGTCCTAGTCTTCTTTAGCCTACACATCTCCATGGCCATAGAGTAAAGCACAGAGACCACATCTTTGAGGGCCATGATTGGGCCAAGATCAGCAGGTCTCTATTGAGGCCTGCTCTTTCCCTGGCCTGTCCTAGCCATTTGGGGAGAGGGCTGTGTGGGGCCCAGGCCCTGCCTGCCATCACTAAGCTTACTGAATTAGGAAGACAGAATTTGTGCTAACCCTAATCCTAGACTCTTTTAAAAATAGTTTATCGAAGGCAGGCAGAGGGAGTATGTGGTTTGGAACGGACTGATGACTCAGAGAAAAAAATGATTTTTAGCTTTCCTTACGGTTGTGCATGAAGCTTGCAGTTACTTGTGTTTTCACCATCAGTCAGCTAGCAATGCTAGGTTAGGAGCCATAGGTTTATTTGTTTATGTACTTCCCTTTTCAGGTGGGATCTTTAGTTCAGATATATAATCCAAATAACCTGGGCATGCCAGACCTATAGAAAAGCCCATAACAGCACCAGACATAGTTCCTGTTCTTTGGGAAGCCAATATGAAAACGAAACAGCAGCAGATAGACCAGGATGTCTACTGTGGGACTGACCTTTTTGTTCTTTATGTTGTCTGATTATTTACAAGGGTGGAATAGCATATAAACCAATGGATTCTCCTCCAATAGAGTCTACTTACTGATAAAAATAAATACTACTGGGGCAGCTAGATAGTTCATTGGATTAAGAGCTAGGCCTAGAGACAGGAAGACCTGGGTTCAAATATGGCCTTAGGCGTGGCCTAGCTGTGTGACCCTGGGCAAGTCACTTAACTCAAATTGCCTAACCCATGCCACTCTTCTGCCTTGGAATCAGTACTTAGTATGGATTCTAAGATAGAAGGTAAGGGCTTAAAAAAATACTACCATTTTCTTAGAAATAAAAAATGGAGAACTGTTCAGGACAGTGTATGGCTACAGGCTGTGCCCTTGGTTAACTGCTTCAGTGAATAGTTGAAAGAACTAGGAAAGAAGGGAATGAGCATTTATTAAGCCCCTACTATATACTAAGTGTTTTACAAATGTTATCTCATTTAGATCTCACAACAGTTTTCCAAGGTGTGTGCTCTTATTATCTCCATTTTACAGATGAGGAAACTAAGGCAAACAGAGGTTGGGGACTTGCCCAGGATCACAGAGATAGTAAGGGTCTGAGGTTGGATTTGAACTCAGGTCTTATCTCCTTGAGGCCCAGTACTCTGTGGCAACCACCCCTTCCCCCTAGCTGCCTCTAGTGCTTCTTTGTAAAGTCTCCAAGACCCTGAGGAAAGCCCAATCTACTTGGACGGCTCTTCTTTTGTGGCACTTGAGATTCCAGGTTCTCTCCAGATACCATCTTCTCTGGTCCTTCTGGGCCCATGTTATGCTAGAGAACTAGAGTAAAGGAAATGTGATTTGGAGTGAGTTTTCTTCCACACCCAGAATAAGGGCAGCTGAGATTGTGAGGTCCCTTCAGCTGTGGCACTCCTGAGGAGATGTTGGAGAAATCATATTGTTTGCTGAGTTCCTTATTTATTATTGAGTCTGCTGTGCACTAATCGTTTCTGTAGGATGACAAGGGGTCAGTGCCCACACTTGGGAAGAGAACCTTTGAGTGAGAAGATCAGAGGTTGGTTCCCTCAGGAAATCAGTGCCTCCACTCTGGTCTCATGGCTGTCCTTGGAGGCTCAAGAGGGAGGCCTAGCGGGATGAGGAGGCCAGATTAGGAAACAGTCTATCAGTCATCACTTACCTTTATTGTGCTTGAAGGCTTGCCAGATGCTTTCCTTATTACACTTCAAAGTAGGAAGTATAGTTATTATCCTCATCTTACAGGTGGGGAAACTGAGGCTCAGAGGTTTAAGTGACTTGTCTAAGACCCCATAGGTAGTGAATGGCCAAGGCAATGAGTCTGAGGGCTCCAGTCCCCTCACTCTATTCATTCTGCTGTACTGTCTCTCAAATCATTGTATCTGTCTTCCCCTTCCATGATGCTCCCTAGAACACAGCGGTTCCATGTTGTATTCAAAACCCTGGGGTTTTTGCCCTCCTGCCCTTTATGGAAACCAGGTGTCTACTCGGAAGACACACGGTATCCCTCCATCATCACCCTCTCCAGAACTGGCTGCATCTTTTCCCATCCTTCCCAAACACTGGTAGATCCTCCTTATTTATTAGTACTACTTCTAGGCCTTCCACTATTGCCGTCTTTCAGCAGCCTCTTCTCATTTGAGGTTCACTCCATCCGGTTGTATTGCCCTTCTAGAACAGACTATTTACAGTTATCTTCTGGACCAAGAATAGAGTCGTTCTCTTTTCTCAAGGCATTTATCTATTGGCTGACCACCATCTTTCTCATCACCCCAACCCTGCCCTTATACTTGACTTCAGGACATATATTGATGCCCCCTCAAATACCATGGCTTCCTAGTTCATAAACCTCCTCTCTCTATATACTCTCTCTCTCTGAGCCTAGATCTCATTATGACCTACAAGTGTTCTCTCTCCATGGTCTAGAACTCCGAAGTTCCTCTATCAGGCCATTACCTGCCCTCCAACTGGCTTTGTGCCTCTTTCTTTCCAAACTTACTCTTTGTCCTCCCTTCAAATCCTTCTCTCCTCCTTGGTCCCATTTTTGGGTCCTATTCCCTTCACTTGTGCCCTCAATCTCCTCTCCTTCCAACTACTTTGGGAACTGGCTCTTTTAGTCATCCCCTCTCTATCTAATCAATCGTCAGGTTCTTTTTAACCATGAGCTCCTTTCCTGCTGCCTATAAACATCCAGCTCTATTCCATCTTCCCCAGACTTCACTCAACTCTTGCTTTAGTCCCTCCAGGCTCTCAGCCTGTGTCTCCCTTCCCTAGCCAGACTCCCAGAAAAAGCCATCTCTACTGGTTCTACTGCTTTACTTCCTCCCACTCATTTCTTAGCTCCTGGCAGGCTGCCTGGGAACCCCCCAGTTCCCTAAAACTGCTCTCTCCAAGGTTACCAGTGGGGAAGAGTGCAGAACAGTGGGAAGGTGCTGAAATTAGGAGTCACAGGACTGTAGTTCAGATCTCCACTCTGCCCCTTATTGACATCAAGGGAAAGGAATAAACTTTTTTTTTTAACCTTCTGTCTTATCACCAATACTGTGTATTGGTTCCAAGGCAGAAGAGTGGTAAGGGCTAGGTAAGGGGGGTTAAGTGTCTTGCCAAGGATCACATAGCTAGGAACTTGTCAGGGTACATTTGAACCCAAGACCTCTTTATGCCTGGTTCTCAATCCTCTGAGCCACATAGTGCCTCCAGGAATAAACATTTATGTAAGCACCTACTATGTACCAGGTACTATGCTATGGGCTTTACAAATATAATCTCAATTGACTCTCAGAACAACCCCATGAAGTAGGTGCTACGATTTCCCCCACTTTACATATGAAGAAATTGAGGCAGACAAGGTTAAGTGACTTGCCCGGGGTCACACAGCTCATAAGTATCTAATGCCGGATTTGAACTTAGAGATCTTCCTCATTCTAGGCCCAGCACTCTGTGCACCGTGATGCCCCCTAGAGGCCTCAGAGCTTACCTTGGGTAGGTCACTTCCTCTGATTCTCAGTTTCCTCATATGTAAAATGGGGGAATTTGATTCTGTGCCCTTTAAGACCCCTTCCAGCTCTCCAACTATGTCATCTTTAAATTGCTCAAGTTAATGGCCTTTTGGACCCTGCTGAATAGTTCCCTACCTGAGGCTTTATGACACTGTTCTTTCCTGCTTCTTCTTCCTCTTATTTGACCCCTCCATTTCCTGTCTTATTGGTTTCCCACACCTAGGTCCTACAGTAGGAGGCCCTGAGCTGTTCCCATTGACTAAGACCACCACCATGCCCTCTCCTTGCCAGATGGACAAACTCAAACCCCAGCCCAGAGGCCACCAGACCAAGTCAGGAGTGGTGTTTACTCACAGGAAGGCACTGGACAAGATGAGCAGGATGTGGATTTGCATTCTGTTCTGCCTTTCCTAATATTTGGCCACATCCCTTCACCTCACACTGGATGTTCTCTGTAAAATGGGGATAATCACTCCTAAACAACCTGCCTCCTTCCCAGAGTACTTGGGAGGACCAAGTCAGGGAGCAGCTATGAAAATCTGAAAACCAGTTGAGATCTCTCAGCATGAGTTATTATAAACTTACTCTTCATCTAACCCTCAGCTGCCAGCCTCATTCCCCTGGGAGAATTTATTTTCTCATATACCATATTAATTTATTTTTAAGGGTCATGAATTTAAGAGAATGCCTGTGTCTGGGTCCTGGGTCAGAGACTCTGATCAGTCTACTGCTTTTTTTCATTTCTTTGTCCTTAGGAATTCCTAGGAATGTTATCCTTTTAACAAAATCTGGCTAATTGACAAAGGAGAGTGGTTCCATTCCTGCCTACAGAACCTGTATCACCTAAGGTGTGGGGAAAGGTTGAAAGTTTGGCGAGCCACCTCCTAATTAGCTATTTCCAATTAGAGATGTCTTGGGATGTTTAAGGGAAGGGCTAAATAATGAGCTTCTAAAACTGTATTTCTAGATCTGCCTGGAAGAGTTTTGGGATCTTTGGTCATCGAGGAGACCATCGACCTACCAATCTATTGGTTATAATGCTAGCTTAATCAATAAATTGAAATTCTTACCCATAAGCTAGTCTCTTGAAATAATTTTAATCGTAACATTTGTACACACATACATTTCTGTAAGCAAGAAAAACACTTTGTGACTGTGTAGAAAAACTCAGTATCTCTGGTTACTAAAAACCGCTGAGTGAGCTTTGTTTGTGTTGCTAATAATGATAATCCTCAAGCTCCCCCTCCAAAGACCTTTTCTGAAAAGAGATAGGGGTTTATCTTCTTGGATGAGCTAATTTGGAGAGTTCATCAGCTGATCCCCAGAAGTTGGGCCCAAGCCTCCCAAACTGAAAGCTAATCATGCAGAAACAAGTCACTTCTCCCACTCCAGGGAAGAGGTTCACCGCCTTGTTTGTCCAGTTAATAGGCCTGTACATGCAACAGGGGACTTCTAGACAAACCTGTTCCTTGTGAATATGATGTGGCTATTCATGTCCCTGTTGAGTCTGTTGTCAAGGGAGAGGGGAAGCAGAAGTTTCAGAAGGGTTGAATTTGTTGATTGGAACTGGGGTTGATGCTCAGTACTGTGCTCCAGATAGCAGGATCTGGCCTCTTACTGGGCCCATCTTATCCATTGTGAATGCACAAACCTGTCACCAAGAAGCCAATGCAAACCTTTGCTCTCAATGTGGTAGGGATGCCCTTTAGGAGACTCTTATTCCAATGAGGGAACCAGACCCCATACAGAATACTTCAGGAGTCTCCCATCTCTTCTGCATGTTCACAAAGAAACTTGCTATTTAAACCATATTAACCCAGACTGTTGTCACTCAAACTGCCTTCTAATTCTGAAATCAGGCATCTATCTCAGAGGTCCAAACTGGGCTCCAGATGAACTGTTCTAAGTATTAGAATTAGGCAAGTAACATGGGACCTACTGCCATAAAAGAAGGGACATTAGAGGCGGTCTAGATGAACATGGCCCCAGACTGCCCTGTGTTCTCTCCCTTTTCTCCCAATCTGCATCATTCTACTTTGTTGGTCCCCAGTGGGTCACGCATTGAAGTGTCTGGTACTCCCCTATCTCCTCAGGATCTTCATTTTCCTTTTCCCTCCTGGTTTTTTAGACTCGCTGACCTTCTGCCCCTTTATTCTTGCAGGCGATTGTTTTGGTGCACTGGCTACTGACAACTTGGTGAGTCATCTGGCAATGGTTTATTTTTTTCCTTTGGGGAGGTGGGAGGAGTCTGTGGAAGCTGACATCTTAAGCAAAAACTTTATAGGATTTTTGGAGTGAAGCTAAGGCAGCTTTCTGAGGAAAGTGGATCTCTTTGAAAACTTAAATGACCACTTCAGAAAAAGAAAGAGTATCATGGAATAAACATGAAATTAAAAAGCCTGGGGGGGGGAGTAAATAACAGATGAATACAGAAAGTGCAGAAGAAAAATATAGAAAACTAGAGGCAAAATAGAGAAATTGAAAACAGACTGTGAGTAATAAAACCAAGAACTTTTATAAAACTACCAGTTGATAGATTGGCTCCAAAAAGAGAGAGGAAAATGAAGAGGCCAAAACAAAAAGTGAACAATTTGATTTCACAACAGAAAAGGAAAAGAAAATGATTAGAAACAATTGTACACAATTATGTAGCAAAATTGAGAATTCAGAGGAAGAAGATAAGTATCTACAAAAGCACCCAAATCAACAAAACAAGATCTTAAGTAGTCGCATCTCAGTTTCTTAAAAAAAAAAAAAAGATAAGTTAGCTGTAATGAATTGCCAAGAGGAGAACAAAACCAGATATAGCATTTATATAGTACCAACTGTGTGCCAGGCCTGGGAGGTGAATACTACTATTATCCCATTTTTATAGTTGAGGAAACTGAGTTAAATAGAAGTGAAGTGACTTGCCCAGGGCCACAAAGCTAAGAAGGGACTGAGGTTGGATTCAAACTCAAATCTTCCTGATTCCAGGCCAGGCATTCTCTCCACTGCACCACCTAGTTTGACAAAACAGAAAGGAGCAAAACAGAAAAAGAGAATATATGTCAGTCTTCTTTATGAATATGAGTGTAAAAATTTTAAATAAGATCCTGGCAAGAAGATTACAGCAACATAGTATATAATTCAATATGAGCTCATTAAATGCATAGCACCAGTATAGGGTGGCCCAATATTAGGAAAACAATTTGCATAATTAATCTCTAATATCTTAAAAGGAGGTAGAAAAATCCTTTGATAAAATACATTTATTAAAAACAAAAACCTAAAAAGCATAATTACTTGAAGGTCCTTGATTATGCACAAGAGCACAGATAACTAAAAGTAAGAACACTATTCCCAATGTAGAAACACCAGCAGAACACAAACTCAAACAAAGGGAAAAGCAGGAGCCCTTCTTCCCACGATTATCTGACACAATTCTAGAAATGCTTGCTGTTTAGTAAAACAAGAGAGCAAAATTCAAAGCATGAACATTGGCAAGGAGACAAAAGTCTCCCTGTTTGTACTTTGCCTTTTGGTATACTTAGAACACTGTAGGGGAGAGCAACAGAAAAATGATGATTAATGCTTAAGTTGTAATATAATAATAGTTAACATTTACATAGCACCTACTAAGTGCCTGGTACTGTGCTGAGCACCTTACAATTATTTTCTCATTAGGTTCTTATAACAACCTGGGAGGGTTGGCAGTTATGATCCCCACTTTACACGTGGGGAAACTGAGATAAAAGGAGTCAGTGACTTGCCATGGGTTGCACAGTTAGGAAGTATCAGAGGCCAGATTTGAACAGGTCTTCGTGACCCTGGCAGGACACAAAAAAACTCCACAGAAATCACCAGCATTTCTATACTGTACTAACAAAACCCAAGGAGAAAACAATGATGAAAAATTCTGTTCAAATGAATTATAAAATGCAAAATACCTGAGAGTTGGCATACCAAAACATATGCAGTATTTATATAACTATAACTACAAAACTCTTTTTACACAAATAAAGGAAGACTAGTAATTGGAGAGCTATACAGTACACAGTATGGGTCATAATACTGTAATAAAAATGACCATGCCACCTAAATTATAGAGTTAGTGTCCTGCCAATCAAATTATCAGATAACACTGGTTTAAAAAAATTAAACCAGTAGAATAAAATAGATAAGGGAGAACAGTCTAAAACAGCAGTCCAGTATTAGTTAAACCCACGGATGTAATTACCCAGAGGTAGACTCCATTTTTTACAAGAACTGCTAGGACTTCTGGAAAGTGACTTGGCCAAAAATGGACTTTGATCATCCTGTGCCACCATAAACTCAAAATGCATACATGACTTGAAAACAAAAGATCTTATGAAAAATCCAAAAAGATGGAGTTACTACTCACAACCGTAGCTAGAGATAAAAACCCTTAACATGACAAGGGATACAGGAGATCATAAAAGATAAGTTGGACAATCTTAATTGCACAAAATTAGAAAGCATTTGAAGCAATGAGGTTAATGAAGATAGAATAAAAAGAGAAACACTAGAGTGGGAATAATACCTCAAACAACACTTTTTTAAAAAAACCTTATCTTCCATCTTAGACCTAATAATTGGTTCCAAGGCAGAATAACAGTAAGGGTTAGGCAATAGGAGTTAAGTGACTAGCCCAGGGTCACAGAGCTTGAACCTAGGACCTCTTGTCTCTGGGCCTGAAAATAACATTTTTTTAAAGTCCAATATCCACTTTGTACAGAGAATTCACACACACACACACACACACACACATAAAATTGGGATTCATTCTCAGAGAGGTGGTCAGAGGATATGAGCAAACAGTTTTTAGAGAATTGCACACTATAGGTGACTACTTGAAAACATGCTCCAAATGACACAGTAATTAAAAAATTCAGCGACTATAATGCTGAGGTTTCATCTCACACCTCAAAAATTGACAAGAACAACAAAAAACAATGGCAACAGTCAGTATTGATAAGATTGGCCCACTAAAATACTATTGGTAAAACTGAATAGTTTATCCTCTTTACATATTTGGAATTTCGTAAGAAGAGTAATAACCAAACTGCTCCTAGATGCCCTCTGACTTAGGAATCCATTTCTGGGCACACACCTCAAAGATGCCCCAAACAGAGTCAGATGGCCAACAGATTATAAAATGTTTGTAGCTGCCCTCAGCTAGAGAAGGGCTAAAACCAACCTAGAATAAATGAAGGTGGTGGAAGATTATTGGGCAAAAAGAGATGATAAACATTAGGAATTCAGAAAAGTATGAGAAGATTCAGCCTCAACAGATACAGCCTGAGATGAACAGAACCAAAGGAACTCTGCACACAGTACCCTTCAGGGAAAGTTCACTAAAAGAAAGGAAGGAAGGAAACCAGCATTTATTAAGTGCCTTCTGTGTGCCAGGCACCATGTTGAGCACTTTCCAGTTATTCTCCTAAACTCCAAGTAACTGGAAAAACCAGGGATAAACTTACAGAAGAGATGAAGAACCCCTTCTCACAGGAGAAGGTGGGAAACTACAGAGTATTTAAACCCTGTCACATTTATTGGGTGATTTTATGTTATACAGAAAAATTTGGTATGAGTGGGTTGGAGGAAAGGTTTGGGTTTTCTAAAAAGAAATGTCTGATATAAAGAAAAAAGACCTTAAGTATATATTTTTTTAATAATAGAAGGAAAGAGTTGAGGACTAATGAGGTATGTGTATATATGTCTAGTGAAATGAAAAAGGAGAGGGAAGGGACTTGTCCCAATTCTGAATCTGGTGGGATTGACTGTGCCTCCTTTTGCCAGGGGCTGTTTGACATTCTCAGACTCCTATGCCTTTGCTAATTTCACCGTCCTGGCCCTGGGGGTGTGGGCCATTGCTCAGCCAGATTCCCTGGATGCCATAATTATGGTGAGTTTAGGGATTGGGGAAGGACCGGTTTCCCTTTCCCTCTGGGGAGACCTGGACAAGATGCCTCAGGACTGACAACCCTGGATAACCTTTATTTTCACAATTCTTAACCTCCTAATCCCCCCCCCCCAAATCCCAATCTGCTCAGGTCCTTTCTCTTCAATCTAAACAGTTGCATCTACTGACTTCAGTTTCCATATTCTTGTATTTGTAGTAGCCAAACTTACATTTTCCTCCTCCTCCTCCTCTTCTTCCTTCTCCTTCCTCTTCTTCATCTTTTGTCTGAGTATCAGGTTCTAAGATAGAAGAGTGGTAAGGGGGAGGCAATGGGGGTTACATGACTTGCCCAGGGTCACATAGCTAGAAAATATCTGAGGCCAGATTTGATTCCAGGGCTTCTGGTCTCCAGATCTGGTGCTCTATCCACTGTGCTACCTAGCTGCCCCAAACTTAAATTTTCAAAGGTTTTTTGAGAGCTTACCAATCTTTCCCTTGGACACCATCTTCACCAGCAGCCTGCCTTTTCCACTAGGAAAGAATGCGTGCTTTTTGTTTCTATTTATCTGGATCAAAACACTCAGTCTAGGCAAATGTCCCTCTCCACGGCTGGCTTAATGGAGATCACTCCTTGTATCAGCTCAACCCAACTCCTTCTCCATCACCAGTACTTTGAGAGAGAGATTTCCTCGCTTTCCTTAAAACAGAAGACTTTATCTTGATGAAAGAAAGGCCTGGACAAATGAACCCTCCTTCCCAGCACTGGTATACCATTGCCCTTTATGGATACTCAGTAAATACTGCCATTCAGCAGGTATTTAGAACATCAGTTCCGTGTTAGTGCTGTGTAGACAGACACTAGTAGGGGGAAGTTAGCTGCTAAGGAGCTCATTATTTAGTTGTTGGGTCAAGACCTAGATGCCTGAAGCAATTAGAGAAAGAGACAAGACCCTCTACTTAAATGTCATAATTAGTGCTAAGGAAGGAAGGAAGGAAGGAAGGGTGTCGGTCAGGGTGAGATGGAGTTAGTTGGGGCTGGTTTGGTGGGAAGGAGATGGGTTCCGAGCTGGGCCTTGGGAGATGGGTACCATTGGATAGGAAGAGAAGAAGGGATTCTAATGATGGAGAAGAGGAAAGGAGCCTTGATACAGCACAAATAACCCAAACAAAAAATAAATGTTGAATTGAAAGGGGAGAGGTTTGTGGAGGTGAGCTTCATGGCAGGGACAGAGAGGGGCACTGGGATGAAGTGTGGCCCTGGTGGGTGGTGGGGGTCAGGGAGAGGGCAGAAGCCAGTCTGAGAGGAGCTAGCAGTGGGGACCAGCATGTGGGTCCCATGGCAGAGGGAGCTCTCAGGTGAGTTCTTGCTCTATCAGTGTAGACTTTCACAGTCTCAGTTGCCTGAGCCCTGAAAGTACATGTTATGAGTTCAGTTGAAATGGCTCTGTTACTGTCAGGAGATTTATGTTTAAAATTACAGGATTAAACCCTGTCTCCTCAGTGTCCTAAAACCAGCTTTCCTACAAGCAGATCTGCAGGGGCTTCATGTCATTCCGGTTTCCTCCCAGTTTTTTTGTAGGCAAAAGATAAGTAAATAACTTAACTCAAACCCCACCCATTCACTCACTCCCTCCCCCCAAAAAAGAAAGAGAATAACTTGTGCAGGATCCCCTAGCCAGTGTTTATCAATAGGAGGAAGGTAGAGGAAGATAAAAGCTGAATGGCTAGGGCTAGGCCTCTGATGCAGAAGCCCTCCTGGGCCTGTGAGCAAAGGTAGGTGATGAGTAGGTGAGCAGAAGAAGCAGTTTCCTTAGCAGGAAAGTCCTCCCTGGGGACACCTTGACCCTGAAAAATGAAGGTAATTCCTGGCAGGGATTTTGTGAGGTTTCAGATTTGACCAACTTGGAGGCTCCAGACAAAGACAAAAGTTTTCTCTGCTGACCTAGAGAGGTCTCAAGGACTTGGCAGCTAGAGGAGATAATCTGGCATAGTGAGGTCTTGGGAAGAAACATCCGAGATCTCCTGTCACTGGATGCCCCAGCCCTGTAGGATCTTTTAAAGTCCTTGAACTCCAGGGAGGTGGGAGGAGCACTTACTCCTCCATGAGAGGAGATGATTAAAGCTAAGGCAGCCTTCTCCCACATCCCCAACCCTCCCTAAGCCCTCTGGGAATGGATATCTCTTGAGCTAAGGGTTCATTTCTCCACTCTCCCCTCAAAAGGCTTTGAAATAATTATTGATCCACTATGATTTGTGCTAAGCAAATAACAGAGTACCACCTTCTATTTTAAATCCTTTTTTACCCTTTTAAGACTAATATAATTGGGGTGATTCCTTATGACTAATCAATGTTTGGGGGTTGTCGTAGAGCAGTTGTCCAGCATTCTAGGGCCTGCCTGGCCTGCTTTGCTGCTATAGAAGCCTGGGGCCTTGTATCCAGAGCATTCCTCCTTCCCCCTTCCCCAACCCCCATAGGGCCTGTGCCTAAGCTCTGCCCTATGGGCACTGCCCACATTTTGTATTTTACAGTTTCTAGTTGGTCTGGCCATTACCATCCTCCTGGATATCATCTACATCAGCATCTTCTACCCACGTGGACACACACTATCCGACACAGAGCACTTCGGTACCGGCATGGCCATCTTCAGCCTCCTTCTGAAGCCCCTGTCCTGCCTCTTTGCCTACCACATGTACCGAGAACGAGGGGGCGAGTTCATCCTCAATGTAGGTGAGGCTGCCTCCCCTTCCCATCTCTGTGTCCTGATTCCTCTCACCAAACATCCCTCTCCTGGCCCTTCTCAGGCACTTTTCAATCTTTTCTACCCTGCAGACCAGCCTGACTTCCTTGTTCCTCCCTGTGGTGGCCCAGAGTGAGGAACAATTCCTAAATCTGGTCTTTAACATGTAGGATTGGGACCAAAGATATGGGGGAGCCTGGGGAGTGCAGAAAAGGAGATTCAATTTGTATTGCTCTGCCTTGGAGAAAACGAAAGGAAGATAGTTTAGTTACTGTGGGGTGATGTCTAAATTGAATTCCTCCTTACCAGAATTTCTAAGCCAACCTCTTTAGAGAGCTGAAAAAAAAAAAAACACAAGTTTTCTTCTTCCTCTTCTCCCTACCCCAGTAGGAAAAGCAGACAAACTTCAGCTTTTCCTTTGGCTCTGATGGGCAGATATGGCCCCAGCCTGAAGTCAGGCAAAACCCAGAGTGAGATGAAGGACCCTTAGGCAGGGCCCAGGAGAAGCACCTCCTCTGTTGTGGACCCTTTCTTTATCTTGAGTTTCAGTTGTCTCAATTCTGCCCAGCCTCTCCCCTGCATTGTCTGGTTTATTTATTTTCAAACAAGCAGGAAATATCTCCGTTTTGCCACAGTACTTTCCATCCCATTCTCTCTTATCTCCCCTTCAAATGGGCAGCAAAGCCATTCAGTGACCACCAGCAAGGTAACACTGCCCAGGAAGGTCATTTTTGTAAAGCCCTTAGCACAGTCGTTTTCAGTTTTGTCTGAGTCTTCATGATCCTATTTGGGGTTTTCTTAGCAAAAATACTGGAGTGGTTTGCCATTTCCTTCTCCACTTCATTTTACAGGTGAAGAAACTGAGTCAAAGAAAGTAAAGGGATCTGCCCAGTGACAGCTAGGAAGTGTCCGAGGTTAGACTTGAACTGGGGAAGATGAGTCTTCCTGACTTCAGGGCCGATGCGCTGCCAGCTGCCCCTGCCACATATGAGATGCTAAGAAAGGCTTCTTCTCTTCCTCTCTCCCCCTTGCAGTCTTGCCTCATTTCCTGTTGAAAAGGCTGTTCCACCAGATTCTAGGTCCTGCTCACAGCTCTTCAGGCAGGACCCACAGTTAACAAGAGGGAAAGTAGAATAGGGTTTTGTGAGCTAGAGTTTAGTCTTAAAGACAACTGTGACTTTTCCCCATTTGGAGGGGAGAACACTGGGCCGGGGTGTGTGGCCAGAGTGCCTTCCTTAACTCACCCTCTCCTTCCTCCATCCATATCTTTAGGTTCCTTTGGCCCCTTGCAGGAACGGAGCACATACCAGACCATTGACCCCCAGGAGGACCCTGCCTTGGCACACCCCTATGCAGACCTGGAAAGCAAGCCAGCAGCTCGGCCCTTCTGAACTCCCTTCCCACTTGATGTCCCCAGAAACCTAGATCTCATCCTTCTCCTTCTCATCTAATGCTGGGCATTCATTCACTGACCTTGGGGACACTTAATCCATTCACTTCACCGTTTCCTGTCAGAGCTTATGAGCTCCAGCCAGGAGAGTACTGGATAATGGCTCCTCATCTCTGCTTCCTCAGGCCAATGGGCAGAGGATTGAGTGATATTCTCTCTCCTTTGCTTGAGCTTCACTGAAGTGTCTCGGTCCCATACTCCTCATGGTCTGACTCACTTGAGGGACTCCCCGCACCTTAATGCACTTTTGACAGGTTGAGTCTGTCCCCACCTCCAGGGCCACATGACCAAGTGCCTTGGCTGTGCCAGGGCCTCTGTAGCCCCAAATGTGGCTGGTGAGAGTAGCTGTCCTCCCCGTGCCCCTGGTGGAGGGGCAGCATCTCCATAGAGGCTAGGGATGGGGCAGCCTTGAGGGAAGCCCTTTCTGCCGCTGCTGCTGCCTCAGCCAGGTTTATGACTCCTCAGGGGAAGCAGCTCCTCCCTAGACCCCCAGATGGAGTCTCTGAACCACTGCCATTGCCTTCGTTACCTCTGCCGAGTTATGGCATTAAAGTTTGAGGGATATGATACCTGGGCTCTGTGTGTTGTGAAGCTGTTTCCGGGTCCCCAGCACACCTGTGGTGGCTTAAACATGGGCATGGGGCTGCCCCAGGGTTCTGAGGATGGCTCTACTCACAGATTATTTCAAGCTTTTCTGATACTGAAATGAGAGACTGCCTCTGCTCTACCTGAACAGGCGATGCCCCACCATCCTGAGCCTTGGCCTTGCCTGAGCCAAGGAGCTTCAGTGCCTCAGTGGGGAGCCTCATTTGTTCACAGGCTCATGTGCTGAAATGCCAGGCCGCTAGCTAAGGGTCTGACCTTTGGCTCCCCCTTCCTGTTGGAGAGCAGCTCACTATGTAGTAATTGAATTCATCCAGTGTCCTGTGTAATTGGAAGTCTTGTACTTTTGAACTACATTACCCAGGAGCCCACTGACTTCCTGTCATTACGTTCTGACATAGACAGGAGATAAATTGGGGGGAGCTGGGCATCTAGGCTCTTTCCTTCCTATGAGGGCAGCTGTGAACGTGGGACTTTTGAACAGGTAGATCAGCTTGGGCACGTGGTTTTATTTAGTTACCTTTTTATTCCTTTACTTTTAGTGATTATTAATCTTACAAAAATAATATTTGAAGTTATATTACATATTACTTTTAATTTTTCATTGTAAAAATGAAAATGCATATACAATAACTTCAAATACTATATTTTATAAGATTTATTTGTTGTATATGCATTTTCATTTTTACAGTCCCTAGCATCCCACAGGCCACATTCTTGGTCAGCTTGCCTCCTCTCAAGGGACCCTAAGGGCAGGAAGTAGGTAATGGGGCTTGGATCCCTAACTTTTCTCAAGCTTTCCCAAACCACAAATGAATTTGTGGCCTCCCTTGGCTGCAGTTCATTAGTACTCCAGCCTAAAAAAAATCCCATTCGTTTCTTGGGGGAAACAGCTAAGGCCAGAGGCAGGAGAAGGGCAGAAGCTGAGGGATTGGCCCCTGGAACTTCTAGGTATCCATGGGAGTTTCTGGAAAACCACACAACATTAGCTTCTGGCTACTCAACTGAAGGAAAGCAGAGTTCCTTGCTTGAATGAATGAATGGACAAGATAGTGTGTTACCTTAGAGACAAAGATGATGACATTTTGCCTGTGCCCAAGTACCTGCAGTCTAATGGAGAAAGGGGTGACTTCAAATAACCGATCCAGGAGGGAAGGAAGTGTGCCAGAGACATTGGAGATGAATAGCATCACTAGCCTAGCAGGAGGGTAGGATGCCCAGGATGGGCCTTGTGGGCACTAGCAAAGGCACCTCCAATCAGTTTGAAGGGAGAGGGCAGGATGGAATGTTCTCGTTTGCCTGAGCTAGAAGATCTGAAGTGGAGTAAAATGAAACCTGGCCAGAGAGAAGGTGAAGAGCTAGATCGTGGCAAGCCTGGCAAGTTTAGAAAGCCATCCCCTGAAGGTTGGGCTTGGGGACTTTCTCTTGGAGGGGAGGAGGTGACAGTGGCTTCTTTCAAGGCTGGCTAGAATCAAGGACAATTTATATCAGGAGGAGGATAACATTATCATGAGTCTAACAGCTAAGTGGGAGAATAAAGCTGACCTTTTGGACCCAGGATTCTCAATCTCTGTATGGCTGTGGTTCTGATTGGGAACCGTGTGATCCAGGTTTTTACCTAACTGCAGCGTGGTACAGTGGGAAGAATCTGGGAATTGGATTTGAATCTGTTGCTGCATGTGTGACCTTGGATAAGTCATTCCACCTCTAAGTTTCCGTTTTTTCAGCTACTACATAATCACCAAGGTCTCTGTTTCTAAATCTATGGCTGGGAGCTCATCTGTGTAGCATAGGAGATCCCTTTCAACTGGGGACTCACAAATCCCCTGAGAGTATGTGAACTTGGGTGGGAAGAAATATTTTTACTAACCTCTGGCTGAAATTTGGCATTTCCTTTATTTGGGAAAAACATTCTTAGACTAGTTCTGTAGGCTTTGCCTGATGGCTGTGACATGCAAGAAGGTTAAGAACCCCAATATATCATATTAAGTCTTACTCAGCAGAGAGGAGGATGCATTAAGAAGGGGGCAAACAGCCAGAAACTATGCCAGGGGTCTGAACTCTGGAAGTCTGAGGGCCCTAACAGGACTGGTTCCTTTGGGAGCTCAGAGAAGGGGCTGCTGGGTGCCAGAGAATTCTGAAGCCAAATTAACAGGGTTGGCAAATGACAGGATGGATGGAAGGGTGGAGCAGTCAAAGAAAGGCGACTCTTGGCTGGTTCCATGGGGCTGGGCAGCTAACGTGAAAACTTAACTTCTCCTAAGAGGGGCCACTCCTAAGAGCCAGCAGCCCTCCCGGGGCGTCCATTTCCTCCTCTGAAAATGAGATGGTGAGACGAATGATCTCTGGGGTCTGTTGACCTTTAAAGCTTAAATGCGCCACTTCACAGATCCATCCCTTCCATTTTTACAAGTGGGTTAACAGGCCTAGAAAAGGCAAGTGAGCTTTCCAAGGCCACTCAAGAAATAAGGTCCCGGGGGCAGTTACCTGGCTCAGTGGTTAGGAAGCCAGGGCCTGGGTTCAACTGTGGCCTCAGACCCTTCCTAGCTTTGTGGCCTTGGGTAAGTCACTTAATCGGCATTGCCCAGCCTTCGACTCCTCTGCTTTGGATTCTAAGATGGAAGGTCAAGTACAGGAATAAAGGCGTGGGCCCCTGGGAGCTCAGGCTTACCAGGCAGACACCTGAGGAGGGACCAAAGCAGCCAAGCAGAGGCTCCCCCTAACTCTGACCTAAGTCTGGGCACTGCCAGAAAAGGTCGGAGGCAGCCTGGGGAGGACCAAACCACGCGGCAGATGTTGCGTTCTGGTGGGCACCTGGCAGGGCCAAGGCGGACCCCTCGCCTTTGGGGCTGCGTGACGCCGGGCACAGGGACACATCGCACACCTGGTGTGCGCCCAAGAGCCAAGCCGCGAATGGGGTTTGCTAGGGACGCTGGCCCCGGGAGGCGCCGTGTGCTCGGTGCGTTTTGTTAAGGACGCAGCCAATCAGCGCCCCCAGTCTCTGCACCGAGCCTGCCGGGTCTGCCGAAGCACGAGCCGCCAGCTGCTCCGGCGGACTCCAGCCCGGCCTGGCCCCGCCCCATCCCTCCCATTGGCCGCGGGCCGCGAACTTGAACCCGCGGCGGGGCCGAGCCAGCCAGACGTTAGCCGGCTGCTGTGACCCCGGCGGCCTCGGCAGCTGACCTCTCCGAGGGGCGAAGAAGCCCGGCCTCCAGGGGTCAGAGTGAGTCGGGACATCCGGGAGGAGGGGAGGGAGCGGACCCCAGCTGGGGAGAGCCCTGGGCGGGGCGGCGAGACCGATAGACCTGGAAGGGGCGGGGAAGGCAGGTGAAGATGGGGAGGAGGCAGGGAGGAGAGATGGCGGGGCTGGGGGGGAAGCGTTCGGGATGGC
>NC_058132.1:46933765-47007561 GCF_016433145.1 Gracilinanus agilis
GGGGGCGGGGTAGGGGCAGCTGAGAGGGGCGTACCTAGGGGAGAAGGCAGGTGAGAATCCTGGGGATAGGGGGGAGCGTGGGAAAGAAGCTGAGGGCAGACAGGAGGAGGGACGGAGCCCGGGTGGAGGAGAAAGACGAGGATCCTCAGGGCAGAAGAGGTAGGGGGCCTGGGGATAGAGAAGGGAGCAGATGAAGGGCCCCAGGGAGCGGGGGAGTAGGAACAGCTACAAGCCTTGGGAGTGGGGGTGGGTGGGAAGACAGAAGAAGGTCCTGGAGACGATGAGGATTCCAGGGTGGTGCCAGGTAGGCAGGGGAGGGGAGAGAGATGGCAGTCCTGGGAATTATCCACGTAGAGACTCGGACATGGGAAGGAGAGGGAGGGGTTGGGCCGCCCGATGAATTGGGTCCTTAGAAAACGGCAGGTAAGGGACAGAAAGACTCGGGGAGTACAGAGCTGGTGTAGACAAACGTGGGGGAGAAGAGGAAAGTGGAATAGAAAATGATAGCCCCAGAAAGAGCAGCTCCCCCATCTGTGGGAAGAAGGCAGTTGGACACAGCCAGGTTTCTGGCCATAAAGAGGCTCCTTCTGGGTGGAGACGGACAGACACCCACAGACATCATAAACTCAGAGAGGTGGGGCTGGCAGCAGGCCATTGGGAGACCTGGCTTTTCCTCTTTTCCATCCCATTTTTCTCCCCTTCCCTGCGACTCCCAAGCCCTTGACATCAACCTCTGTCCTCTCCTCCCTCCCTCCTGCCTCTGATGAAGAGGTGGTTCCCCTGCCAAAACCTGATTCTCTGCCTGTACTACTGATCTCATCCAGCAAATCACCCCACAGTCATCTGAATGTCTTGTTCTCAATAACGTTCCTTCTCTTCTTATCCCCTCATTCTGCCTGTATGGACATATCCAGGTCTCTCCCATCATTAAAAAAATCTTTTACTAGACCTTGCCATTCTTTGCATTCATTTTTGGGCAGCTACAGGTGGTACAACAGAAAGAGTGCTGGGACCCAAGTCAGGAAGACTCCTCTTTGTGAGTTCAAATCTGGTCTCAGACGCTTGCTAGCTGTGTGAGCCCAGGCAAGTCTCTTCACTTTGTTTGCCTCAGTTTTCTCATCTGTAGAATGAGCTGAAGAAGGAAATAGCAAACCATTCTAGAATCTTTGCCAAGAAAACCCCAAATGGGGTCATCAAGTCAGACATTACTAAAAAAAATGACTAAACCATTCTCCCCTCGTCATCCAAACTCCTTAGGGAGGGGAAAAACTATAATATATATATGATTAATATAATATATATTCCTCATATGATTATATATATGTTTCCTCTAATTCTTCTTCTCTGTCACTTTTTTTTTAATCCTGACCTTCTGTCTTAGAATCAATACTTAGTATCTGTTCCAAGACAGAAGAGTGGTAAGGGTTAGGCAATGGGAGTTAAGTGATTTGCCCAGGGTCCCACGGGTAGGCAGTATCTGAGGTCAGATTTGAACCCAGGACCTCCCATATCTGGGCCTGGCTATCCACTGAACCACCAGGCTTCTGCTTCTCGGTCACTTTTTAACCCTTTGAATCTGACTTCATACCTCATCTTTCAAGTGTTGTCCCCTCCAGAGTAACCAGTGGCTTCTTACTTACCAAACATGCTGGTCTTTTCCCAACCCTCATCCTTCGTGACCTCTCTGAAGCTTTTGCCACTGTGGATCACCCCCTCCTTGTGGATACTTGCTTTTCTCTTGTCTTTATGACACTGCCCTCTCTTGGCCTCCTCCTATCTGTCTGATTGCTCCTTCTCAGCCTCCACCATTGGTTTATATTCCCATGATTCCCTCAATTATGGGAATAACTCAAGGCTCTGTCCTGGGCCTCCTTCTATTTTTCCTTTATGTTCTCTCACTTGGTGACCTTCGGATCCCTCAGATGTATCAGTCATCTTCACGCAGGTGATTCCCAAATGCACATACATCCAGGCTCAGTCTCTCTGCACCAATCCCATATCACCAACTGCCTAATGAACATTTCAAACTAGATGTCTCATCGGTTTCAATTTTAATAGGTTATTGTTCAATCATGCTTCTGTCATGTCTGGCTCTTTGCATCCCATTTGGTATTTTCTTAGGAAAAAATCCTAGTGATTTACTGTCTCCATCTTCAGCTCATTTTACAGATGAGGCAACTGAGGCGAGCAGGATGAAGTGACCTGCCCAGGGTCACACAGCTAGGAAGTGTCTGAGGCTGGATTTGAACTCGGAAAGATGATTGATCTTCTTGACTCCAAGTTCATTGCCTTTCCTAGCTGCCGAAACATATGCACAACCAAATTCTTTATATGCCATCATCCCCAACTTCTGAACTTCTCTGTTTCCATTAAGGGCTTTTAACATCTTCTCAGTCTCTCAGTTTAGCAACCCTGGCATCCTCCTTGTCTTCTCAGGCTTCCTCATTCAATTGCTAAAGCTGATCATTTTTTCTAGATTCTAAACTCTTTGAGGGTAGGGACTGTTTCACTCTTAACTTTATGTCCCGGGTGCCTAGGATGGTGTCTGTCACCTAGAAGGCACTGGGAAAAAAGTGCTTGTTGGTTAATTGGGCTCTATCTTCAGAGCACCCTAGTTCATTTCAGCCATTTCAGGAGCCTTCTAAGTGGTCTCCCCCCACTCCAAACTATCCTCCAGGATTTTCCTAAAGCATAGATCTACCCAAATCACTCTCCTTATTAAAACTCTAGTGGCTCCTTATTGCTTCTAGAATAAAAGAGTTTGGCATTCAAAGCCCTTCATAACCTGACCCTAACCTCTCATTTTCCACTCTATAGTTCAACCCAAAATGGCCTTCTTGGCATTTCTCACATGGCACTCCATCTCTGGTCTCTGTGCTTTTGAACTGGCTGTGTCCCTCTCCTGAAATGCATGCCTGCCTTTCAGCTAGGTTATCCAGTGGATAGAGCTCTGGGTCTGGAGTCAGGAAGACCCAAGTTCAAATTTAGCCTAGACATTTACTAGCTGTATGACTCTGGGCAAGTCACTTGACCATTATCTGCCTCAGCTTTCTCAACTGCAAAATGGGATAATAACATCTACTAGGGTTGTCATGAAAATCAGATAAGAGACTATTTATAAAGTACTTGGGGGGGGGCAGCTGGGTAGCTCAGTGGATTGAGAGTCAGGCCTAGAGACAGGAGGTCCTAGGTTCAAATCTGGCCTCAGACACTTCCCAGCTCTGTGACCCTGGGCAAGTCACTTGACCCCCATTGCCTACCCTTATCACTCTTCTGCCTTGGAGCCAATACACAGAAGTTAAGGGCTTAAAAAATTAAAAAAAAAAAAAGTACTTAGCAGGGGGCAGCTGGGTAGCTCAGTGGATTGAGAGCCAGGCCTAGAGATGGGAGGTCCTAGGTTCAAATCTGGCCTCAGACACTTCCTAGCTGTGTGACCCTGGGCAAGTCACTTAACCCCCATTGCCTAGCACTTACCACTCTTCTGCCTTGGAGCCAATACACAGTATTGACTCCAAAATGGAAGGTAAGGGCTTAAAAACAAATAAGCAAACTGATAAATAAGTAAATAAATGAGTAAATAAAGTACTTAGCATAGTGCCTGGCACAGTGTAGATAATTAATCAATTCCTGTTTCCTTTCTTACTTCCTTTGAGATTCTTCTCATGCACCACTTTTTCCTACTAGAGCTTTACCTGATCTCCACCCCACTCACCAGCTCCCAGGACCCTACTTACCAAAATGACTGTGTATTATTTTTTTTATATTTTCCATATAAAGAAAAGAATAGTATTGACATAGCACCTGAAAGTTTACAAAGCACTTTACAAATATTAGCTTATTTAATCCTCACAATAACCCTGGGACAAAGAAGTGGTTATTATCCCCATTTTTTTTTAACCCTGACCTTAGGTCTTAGAATCAATACTGTGTTTTGGTTCCAAGGCAGAAGAGAGGTAAGGGCTAGGCAATTGTGGGTTAAGTGACTTGCCCAGGGTCACTCAGCTAGGAAGTATCTGAGGTCAGTTTTGAACCCAGCACCTGGCTGTCAATTCATGGAGTCACCAAGCTGCTTCATCCCCATTTTACAGATGAGGAAACTGAAGCAAACAGGGATGAAGTGACTTTCCAGAATCACCTTGCTAGAAAGGGTCTGAAGCAGGATTTGAACTCAGGTCACAGTGTCCAGTACCGTGCCTGGCACAGATTAAGTAATAAGTGCTTATTGATTGATGGATCATTTGACGTTCTGGAGACTAGCAAAGTCCCATAGAAGGCAGATGGACATTTGCCTAGGGAGGGATAGTAAAGACTTGTCAGAGAGGCTCGGAAGGGAAGGAACCTGAGTCAGTTCTTAAGATTTAGAATCAGAAGAAACCTTGGAGGCAGCGATCCAGCTCTGCCATCTTAAAGACGAGGAAGCTGAACTGGGAGGGACGTGGTGGGATGAGGCATCAGCAAGCATTCCCCTCAGTCAGACTTAGGATGGTAGGGGGCCTCCTGGAAGGAGAGGCAAAAGGTCTCAGGAAAGGTCCTGTAGGGGGAGGCCTTGACCCTGCTTTACCTTTGATCCTCAGAATTTCTAGCCTTCTCCTTGAGAGACCTGGCCAGGCCGTGATCTGCTGACCATCAATGCTGCCTGGAACCACCATTCTGATTGAGGTACCAGCCTCAGCACCTGGCTTAAGGCCCTCCTGGTGACCCCCAGTTTAGACTCCATGGATGCCAATCGGAAGGAGAATGTGCCACCCTGGCCAGGAGGCCACCTCAATTCAGGTATGAGGTTCCTGCCTCCTGGGTTACATCCTCCTCTGGTCCCCTCTTGGCCAGAAGGAAGCTCAGTCTGCCATCATCTGCGGGTCAGAGCCCCCTTCTCCGGGGACAGCGTCAGCTTTGGGCTGGCCAGCCTACATTCATCTCTTGGGACTTCAGCCGGGCTATCCCTGGGCTGCTTGGAGGACAGAGTTGCCGGGAGCCGATGGTAGACTCTGGGCCCAGAGAGCTCCTCCTCTGGCTGAGAATGAACCACCAGGGAAGGGAGAGAAAGAGGAGATCTGAGGGAGATAAGTGAACTTCCATGGTAGGGACTTGGGAGAGGCCTCCTTGCCCAGGCTCCTTCTGAGAGTCAGTGTTGTGGACAGTGGGAAAGTCCAAGAGATACGAAGGAATCAACTAGATCTGTTTATTCACAGAATTTGATCATTGAAAGGGGCCTCAAAGGCCCCTCTGGTCCAGCCCATATCAGGAAAAAAAAAATGGCTTCCTCAACATGTCAGATGAGTGATGAGCCAACTTTGTTGGCTTGAAGGCCATCACATGTCTGGATTGGACGCGTGGTTGCTAGAGTTCCCCTCCACATTTGCCATTTGGAGTCTGTGACCTATACTTAAGAATGTTGACTGTCCTGGATTCAAATCTCAGATATTTCCCAGCTGTATGACCCTGGGCAAGTCACTTAACCTAACTTGCCTAGCCCTTACCGCTCTTCTGCCTTGGAACTGATACTTAGAATTGATCCTAAGACAGAAGGTAAGGGGTTAAAAAAAGAAGAAGAAGAATGCTGAGGTGAGGTTGGAGGGAGTCATTGTTTTGTTTTTTACATTAAACCTAATGACAAATTGAGCATCTTGGCTGCTTCTTCCCCATTGCTACTGGTTCTGCCCTCCTGAGGCCAAGCAGAATAAGGCAGATCCCTCTTCCCCATCACAGCCTTTCCAGTGCTTTGGAAACCAGCTGTGTCCTGCCCCCTACATCTGCTCTCCAGGCGAATCATCCTTGGTGACTTCATTAGACTTTGAGCTCCATCCCCATTCCAGCAGACTTTTCCTTCCACCTCTGACTTCGGTTCCTTTTTTCCACTAAACCTAAACCATATTCTTTACAACTTCTGTCCATCATTCCTCTCACCTGGAGCCAAGCAGAATTTTAGGCATAGCTTTTCAAATTCTTTTTTTTTTTAACCCTTACCTTCTGTCTTAGAATCATTATTATGTATTGGTTCCAAGGCAGAAGAGCAGGAAAGGCTAGAGAGTTAAATGACTTGCCCAGGGTCACACAGCTAAGAAGTACCAGAGGACAAATTTGAATCCAGGACCTCCTGTCTCTAGGTCTGG
Organism: Gracilinanus agilis; assembly: GCF_016433145.1. NCBI lineage: Eukaryota > Metazoa > Chordata > Mammalia > Didelphimorphia > Didelphidae > Gracilinanus > Gracilinanus agilis. The sequence continues at coordinate 46,939,876 of NC_058132.1, forward strand.
CTCCCAAGCTGCCCCTTGCTCTTCAAATTCTTGAAGAGAGCTATCCCACCTAGACCTGAGTCTTCTCCTCTGATGGAGCACCAGAAATTTGTCTGATCTCCAATAAAACAACGGAGGCAGAGCTCCGAGACAATAACAATTAGAGGAACCCAGCCCCCTCCAATAAATAGGACCCCAGACTTTCCTCATGGTCTGAGACCCCACTTTCTCCAGAGTACAGATTTTATTTCCTTCAGTTCCCAGCACTGTCCTTATATGCCTGGTTGGTCAGTCCAAGCATCAGTGCCTTATCTCCCAACTCTTGGTGTGCCTTTTGGTCGCCATGCTACCAAACAGTAAGGTGGACATAGAGCACCAGCCCAGTTGCCGTGACAGCCACTCTCAGCAATGGGCCCTGGACACCCTAGTGCCTGATGGGCCCCCCACTGATAAGATTCAATGTTCGGTCAGGCCCCTTGTCCAGGGCTGCCTGATATGAGTCATGAGGAGATATCATGGGGCTATTCACTGAAGCCTGTGACATCTGGGTGGAGGGAGGCACCCCTTCAAGCTTTGCTAATAAGTTTAACATAAAGTTTATGAGAGAAAGACTTCTTTTGAGAACCTATTCAGCTATGAGCTATAACTAGTTGCTTCTGATTATTGTTTGTTAATAATAAGTACCCAAAGGAATCATGCCAACCTAAATAATTCTGATTAGAAACTAATAATAATAAATAATAATAAAATAATAAAATTTTTTATTTAAGATGGGTGAGGGACCTACTAAAGCAGGGTAGAGGTCATATTATTTCCAACACTGCCCCCTAAATTCCCCAGTTCCTTTCCTAAGGCAAAACCTCAAGGTCCTTTGCCATCTTGGTTGCCCTTCTCTAGACAATCATCACATTATCCCTGTTCTGAGAATGTGGATCCCAGAACTAAACACCCTATCTGAGGCAGAGTACATTGAGACTACCACTTCACTCTCTCTGAATGCTATTCCCAACTTAATGCACCCAAGACCTCATGAATTTTTTTGAGCTGCCACATCTCCTCCAGATATCAAATATTGTCTAGCCATACCTCATCTCATTGTACTTATGAAGTTGATTTTTTAAGCCAAAGCAGGACACACTTTACATTTGTTCCTATTAAAATAGATCTTACTAGGTTCAGTGCTATATTCTAGCCTGTTGTTCAAGATCTTTGGGGATCCTGACTGTCAACCACAGTGTTAGCTATCCCTCCATGTTTTGTGGTACCTGTGAATTTAATAATTGCTTTCCATTTATGCTTTTATGTCTATATTTAGTAGCTCATGAAATTGGAAGTCTGGTCCACTGTAGGCATACCCATCATATCTTGCTATCAGAGACTGCAAATAAGGCAGGATCATTTTGAAGATTGGGATATATACTAAGTCTCCTCATCTTTTAATCTCTTATAGCATGACCATATATGGAGAACTGGGTTCCAATCCTGCATTTGCCCTTTATCATCTCTATGACTGTGGGTACATGGTCTACTGATTCCTCCTTTTTTTCATTTTTTAAATTATATACTTAGTAACCATCGCCACCAACAAAAAATATTTGAATAAAAAAATGCATAAAAATTATGTGCAAAGCCACAAACTCCACATTGTTTGCAATTTGTTTAAAATATGTAGATTATATATGTGTGCTAATATAAACATCCTCTGCTTTTGAGTTCCCTTTGAATTTGTTTTACTTTGATACTTTTTCTCTTGATTTTGTGGCTTTTTTAAAAAAAGTGTGATCATAGGAGGGCAGCTGGGTGGCTAGTGGATGGAGAACCAAGCCTAGAGATAAGAGGTCCTAGGTTTAAATCTAGCCTCAGACACTTCCTAGCTGTGTGACCCTGGGCAAGTCACTTAACCCCATTGGCCTAGCCCTTACCACCCTTTTGCCTTGGAACCAATACACAGTATTGATTCTAAAGTGGAAGATAAGGTTTAAAAAAAAAAAGTAATTATAGTATGTATTATTCTTATTCTTCTTGCTTCTCTCCATCTCTTCATATATTTCCCTTATTTTCTTGATATTTCCAATATTTGTCATTTTAATAACAATATAATTTATTACATTCAAATATCACAATCTATTTAGCCATTTCTCTCAATTATTGCATTTGTGTTATTTCATCATTACAAATAAAGCTTCCATGAATATTTTCATACACACATAGCTTTATACTTTCTCACTAATGCCCTTAGGACTTAATTTTAGTAATGGGATCCCTAGGTCAATGAGCTGGAACAGCTTTACAGCTCTCAATGTATATTTCCATCTTGTTTCTAAAAAAACAAACAAGTCTCAGCTGCTCTAACAATGTAATAATGTTAGGCCTGTTTCTATCAGCATTTAATTTGATCAACTTAACCTACCTGTTTCTCAGTTAATATATATTACCAAGTCCATGTTTAAATACATTGGCCCTTAGGCAGGAGACACGAAAATCTGTTGCCAGGACCATACTCTTTCCAAAACCAAGTCTTTTCAGCTCGATCATACCAGTGGAACTTGTTCCATTGCCACAACTCCTTCTCTTATTCCCTCAGGCTTCCAGTGTGACTCCCAGTCCCTCCTTTATCCCATCCACTTTCCCTTTCTGTTTCTTTGTACATTAAGAAGATTTCTACCCTTCTAATTGTGTATGCTGTTCTCTCTTTATCCCAGGTCTGATGAGTGTAGGGTTCTAGTACTACTAGCTTTCCACCCTCTCCTCCCCTTTCCTATGGTAATTCCTCTACACATTCTTCCTCCTTAAGAGATAGCCATTCCATCCTTCTTCCTCCTCTGGTCCATTCCCCTACCATTTTGACTCATTCTTTTACATTCGCCTTGACCTCAAGTCTTCCATCCATACATGTCCCTTCAAAATTCCCAGGCAGTGATGCCATCCCCAGGGGCCATAGATGGCATTTTTCCATACAGGAATCAAATACTTTGAATTTTGGGGTTGCTTATGATTAGTCTTTCATTACTTTTATATGCTTCTTATAGATCAAATTTTCTCCTGAATTCTGGGTCTTTCTCCAGGAATAGTTGAAACTCCTTTAGTTCATTAAATATCCATTTTTTACCTTTTTATAATTATGCTCATCTTTGCTGAATATGTTATTCTTAATTGTAAGCCCAGTACTTTTGCTCTACAAAATGCTGTATTCCATATCCTGCACTCTTTTAATGTTGCAACTGCTAAATATTTTGTTATTTTGACTGTAGCACCATAGTATTTTAAATTGTTGTTTTTTTCTTGTTGCTTGTAGTATTTTCTCCTTACCTCAGAGCTATGGAACTTAGCTATGATGTTCCTGTGTATTTTCTTCTTTGGCTCTCTTTGAGGTGGTGATTGGTGGATTCTTTCCATTTCTATTTTACCTCTAATTCTAGAATTTCTGGACAGTTTTCCTTGATGATTTCTTGGAGTGTGGTGTCTAAAATCTTTCCTTTATTATGACTTTCTAGGAGTCCAGCTATTCTTATATAGTCTCTCCTTGATCTGTTTTCCAGGTCAGTTGTTTTTGTGATAAGATGTTTCATAGTCTCTGCTATTATTTCATTCTTTTATTTTGCTTTATTATTTTTTATTATCTGTCTCAGGAAATCATTAGCTTTTCCTTATCCAATTCTTGTTCTTAATACTTTATTTACTTCCATGAGTTTCTGGATCTCTTTTTTCATTTGGATGACCTTTCATAATTTTCTTGATTTTCTTACATAACCTTTATTTTTTTTCCTAATTTTTTTGTCAACCTCCCTTGTTTGTTTTTTTGAGGTCTTTTTAAAGCTCTTTTTGAGCTTGTGGCCATTTATTGTATTTCTTTGCTGTTTTTGAAGTAGGTGTCTTTACTTCACTGTCCTCTGAATTTGAGCTTAGGTCTTCTCTGTCCCCATAATAGCTATCAATACTTGTGTTCTTTCTCCTTTGGTTGCTCATTTTTATTTTTAATTTTAGTTACTAAGCCAATAGACTTAATTATTGACTTTTTGCTGGAGGCTCAAGATTCCTAATGGGTTGGGATATGTTATCTCATCTTTCAGGATTTTTTTGTATTTTTTTTTCCTGGGTACTATTTGTTTATTCCAATTTTTATAGTACAGGGTTGGATGTATTCCCAGTCCCTGACTCAAACCTCAGTCCATGATTAACCCCAGGTGTTCCAGCCAGAACATGAGGGAAGTTCTGCTACTGTAACTGCAAACAGAGAGTCCACTTCCCACTGTGGCAGCAGCCAGGGACTCCACTTTCTTGGGAGTGACCAGACCCCCAGCATCCAAACTCACTAGTGTATGCTTCTTCCTCACTTCTTCCCTCCTACTGCTGCAGCCCAGGATAGAACAGGTACCTAGTTCATGTTTCTCAGACCTCCAAAGTCTGTCATTTATTAGCATTAAAGTCTGAGTTCCTGCCCTTATGGCCTGATACCCAAAAGCCTCTGTAGTGTCCATTCCTTCAATCCCCAACTATGGCCCAGTGAGGCTCTTTAAAACAAAGGCCTGAGAAGACACAGCTGCTCTCATGGCCTTCCCTCTGTGGATTCCAGTGGTATCCATGGGGATACAAACTCAAAGGTTCAGCAAACAAGGTGAGGTTATCTTTTTGCCTTCAGGAGCTACCTTGTTGATTCCATTCTGTTTAGTCTGTTCTTGCCTTCAGGGCCCATTGCTGTAGTAGGTATGAGGTCAAGGAAGTCACAAACCTTCCTCCTTAGTTGTCCCTGGCTGTTCAGCTTCACTCCCAACTCCTATTATGCCATTTTTAGAACTGATTCTATGGAGTTATTTTTGGTTGTTTGTGGAGGGTGTTAGGAGGGTGAGGAAGCTTCACTCCCTATTCGTCCATCATGCTACTTACTCCTTACAGGAAGAAGGTTGGACTAGATGATATCTAAGGACCCTTCTAGCTCTAAGTTCAATGAACCAACCCCTTAGCTCCCTTACTTCTTTGTCAAATGGAGGCTTGTGAGCCTTTAAGGAAAGAGTAAATGAAGGGACAACTAAGTGGCTTATTGGATAGAGAGCCAGGTCTGGAGACAGGAGGTCCTATGTTCAAATCTGCTATCAGACACTTCTGAACTGTGTGACCCAGGGCAAGTCATTTAACCCCAATTACCTAGTCCTTGCCATTCTTCTGTCTTAGAATTGATATTAAAACAGAAGATAAGGGTTTTAAAAAAAATCTTCCTCTCCAGACTTAATCGAGTTCTAAAATTTTTCCTTGTCTTTCTTTATGATGTTGTTGTCAGCTGGGCCTAGTGTACATGTACCATATATTTTTAATTCTGTTGTACAATTCATTTTGTTTGTCCTCTTCCTTTTTTATGAATGAGATCATCCCATTGAGATTCACAGTTATAATTATTAATCACATGGTCCTCTATTCAGGCCCTTGTATTTCTTCTTTTCTTTGCTTCTTCCTCACCCTATTCATATATAAGGAGAAAGTGATAAAATAAAGAGAATTTGAACATTTATGATCTCTGAATAAAAGGTCTTATTTCCAATGTTGTCCCTTGTTCCTTTCTAGCTCCTTGATATTGTTTCTTTCTCCCTTTCTTTTTACTCTCCCCTTCATGTCCCTTCCACATTAGTTTGTTTTTCTTAGGATTATTCCCTTATTTATCTTCCCCTCCCTCTCAAACTCCTCTTTCTCTTTCTTCTCTTCCTGTTCCTATTTCCCTTTTGATTATAACGTATTTCTATTCCATGACTTTTTTTGTAGATATGAATGCGTGTTCAAACTTCCTTTGTCTGATTCAGATGAAAGTGATGTGCATAGAATTGCCATTCCCTCTAGCCCTTTCTCCATGTGTGAATTATGCATCTCTCTTATATAGTAATAAATGAATGAAACATTTTTTAAGTGCTTACTATGTGTAAGCACTATACTAAACCCTAAGTATACAAGTAGAAAAGTAATATAATTCCTGGTTTCAATGAGCTCACATTCTATTTTTATTCTATTTTATTATTTTTTGTAAAGATATTTTATTTTACCAATTACATGTAATAACAATTTGTTCTGGATTATACATATATTATCATGTGAAACATACTTCTATATTGTTCATTTTTGTAAGAGAATAATTATGTAATCATATAAAACCAAAACCCCACAATATATTGATATAAAGATAAATAATAAACCCAAATAAACTAAAGTGAAAAATCATATGCTTTGATCTGCATTCTGATCCCAACAGTTCTTTCTCTGGAGATGTAGAGCATTCTTTGTCATAAGTCCCTCAGAATTTTCCTGGATCTTTGCATTGCTGATAATAGCAAAGTCTATCACAGTTGATCATTCCACAAAATTGCTATTACTGTGTACAATGTTTTCCTGGTTCAGCTTATTTCACTCTGCATCAGTTTATGTAGGTATTTCCAGCTCTTTCTGGCACAATAGTATTACATTATCATGATCTACCACAATTTGTTCAGCCATTCCCCAATCAAATGACCACATCCTCAATTTCTAATTCTTTGCTACCTCAAAATGAGCTGCTATAAATATTTTTGTACAATTAGTTCCTTTCCCCTTTTTAAAAAATCTCTTTAGGATACAGTAGTATTACTGTATTAGCAATTTTACTGAATCAAAGGGTATGCACAGTTTTATAGCTCTTTGGGCATAATTCCAAATTACCCTTCAGAATATTTGAATTAGTTCAAAACTCCACCAACAAGACATTATTGTACCAGTTTTGCCATATCCCCTCCAATTTCTATGACCTTCTTTTCCTGTCATATTAGCCAATCTGATAGGTATGAGAAAGTACATCAGAGTTGTTTTAATTTGCATTTCTCTAAACAAAAGTGATTTGGAACATTTTTTCATATGACTATTGATAGCGTTGATTTCTTCCTCTGAAAACTGCTTGTTCATATCCTTTGACCATTTGTCATTTGGGGAATGGCTTATCTTCTTACAAATTGGACTTAGTTCTTGATATATTTGAGAAATAAGACCTTTATCAGAGAAATTTGTTAAAAATTTTCCCCCAGTTTGTTGTTTCCCTTCTAATCTCAGTTACATTCTTTTTGTTTGTACAAAACCTTTTTAATTTAATGTAGCCAAAATAATTCAATTTATATCTTATAACATTCCTATTTCTTGTTTGGTCATAAATTCTTCCCTTCTCCATATATCTGACAGGTAAACTATTTTATAGTCCCCTAATTTATTTATGGTATCATCTTTTATATCTAAATCATATACCTATTTTGACTTTATCTTGGTTTTAGGTGTAAGATAGTGATAGCTTCTGCCATACTCTTTTCCAGTTTTCCCAGAAGTTTATGCCAATAGTGAGTTCTTATCCCAAAAGCTGGGATTTTTGGGTTGGGTTTATCAAACACTAGATTACTGAGGTCATTACCCCATATCTACTGAATTCCACTAAACTACCATTCTATTTCTTGGTCAGTATCAGATTGTTTTGTTTGCTGCTTTATAGTATAATTTGATATCTTTCACTAATTCTTTTGGTATTCTTGACCTTTTGTTCTTCCAGATGAATTTTATTATTTTTTCTAGTTCTAGAGGGTAATTATTTGGTAGTTTGATTGATATATCACTGAATAAATAAATTAACTTGGGTAGATTTTTGTTGTATTAGCTTGGCTTACCTATGAATATTTTTCTAATTGTTTAGAATTAACTTTATTTGTGTGAAAATTATTTTGTAATTGTGTTCATATAATTCCTGAGATTGTCTTGGCAAGTAGATTCCCAAGTATTTGATATTATATAGTTATTTTGAATGGAATTTCTCTTTCTATCTCTTGCTGCTGTACTTTGTTGGTAATATATGGAAATGCTGATGATTTATTTGAGTTTATTTTGTTTACTGCAACTTTGCTAAAGTTATTAATTATTTCAAATAGATTACTAGTTGATTGTCTAAGTATACCATCATATCATCTGCAAGAATGATATTTTGGTTTCCACATTGCCTTCTCAAACTCCTTCAATTTCTTTTTCTTATTGATAAAGCTAGCATTTCTAGTACAATATTAAATAATAGGAGCAAGAATGGACATCCTTGTTTCACCCCAATCTCATTGGGAAGGCTTCTAATTTATCCCCTTCTTGCAGATGATACTTTAGATAAGTACTACTTATCATTTGAAGGAGAGGCCCATTTATTCCTATGAGGAGCTCGTATTCTAATAAGAGAGACAACATATATGGAAGGTTTCAGTTAAAAATCAGTTGGAAAGGTCCTGTTGTCATTAAGGTACAGCAGCAAAGCAGATGTTAATGCTTCTTCTTTGATGTCATTTTCACTGATAAAATCATATCAGTTTCTGATGTTGAACCTTAATGTTTTTGTTACCCTCTCTTCCTTTCTTTCCCAATTTAGTTCTTCCATTCTGTTTTTTCCTGAAATTATCAAAAACAACAAAACCACATCCAGGTCTTCTATCATATTTACCTTTCTCTATGATCTTCAAAGATATTAGGTTTCTGAGAAGATGTGTTTCTTCCCTCCTATTATCCATGTCAACAATTCATCTTCATAAATATCTTCCAACTGAACAAATTTGTATACTTTTTGGTGATTTTTAACTATTTATCTTTAATTTCAAAATGTTCTGATCTTTTTATTCAGAATGCTTTGAAATCCTCTATTTCATAAGAGGTTCCTTTTTTCCCTTATTAGCATTATGCTTAATTTTTTTTTGTATAAACTATTTGTAATCCTTTATATTTTGGTTTGGGGAATATTTTATTCCAAACTCTGCTCTTCTACAGAGTGACAGACGAGAAGTCTTGTGTGAGTCTAATTATGGCTCCTTAGTACTTGAATTAGGTACTGCTTGTTATATTTTTTCTTTGACATTGAAGCCTTAGATTCTGGCTACAATGATCCATGGAGTTTTCATTTTAGAGTTTCTTTCCAGATATCTATGGTAAATTCTTTTTATTTTCACTTTGTCTTCTGGGTCTAAGAGAGCTGGGCACTTTTTATTTATGATTTCTTGAAGTGCCATATCCAAGAGTTTTTTTGGTTACAATCTTTCCTTGACTTGTTTTCAGGTCAATTTTTAAAAACGTATATTCCTTAAATTTTTTTTCTGTTAATTTTTTTTTCAGTCTTTTGATTTGTTTTAGGATTTCTTATCTTCTTACTGAGTTGTTATTTCCTTTTTGGCCCATGCTCTTTTTCAGGACATTTTGTTCTTAGATGAGGTTTATCACTGTCAGTTCTCAATTCTTCCCCTCCCTAGCTCTTTCTATATCTTTTGTTAGATTTCTTCCAAATACTCTTTTCATCCATTTTGGTCTTTTCTCTGAGGCTCTCCTTGGACATGATCTGAGGTTAATCCTTTCACTGGGGTTTATTTATTACCCTTTTGGCTTCTCTCTGGCCATAGTATTCCATCATAATATTTAACATTTGGTTTGGTTTGCTCCCTTCAGCAGCTGCAGTGTTTGCACTGGGGACTGAATGTTGGGAAGCTCTATATGAATCAGACTTTAATCTGTAGTCTGGACAGACCTTGTTTGGGTCTGGGCCTGATGGCCAAAGTGAAGTCCCCACCGCTACAGGAATTGTTCCACCTCATCTCTTGCTCTAATTCAGGCTGTCTGAGTGCTGAGTTGGTCCAGGGTTACTTCGATACTGTTCAGGACCATCTTTCTGCTCTGCTCAGGACTCCAGGCCACCTGATTCTGAGAACTTCTTACTGCTTGTTGCTGCAGGACTTCCATGCCCAGGCTGGGCTCTGCCCAAGGCCTTTCTCTCATTTCTTTTTCTGGAAAACTCTTAGGGGTTCTCTGCATTGGGCTCTACCCTGTATCTTTCTCCCACTTTCTATTACTGCTACAGGTCAAAGGGCTACCCCTGAGTTAAGATTCTATCTAGGTCATGAATTTCTAACTTTTAAAAATATATTGATATATTTATATTTTTTAAAGAGTCTCTCTGTGTCTTCACCCCCCCACCCCCCCAAGAGCGTGTCTGATGTGTAGAGTACATGCCCTCCTTAAGCCTGCCTAGGAAAATCTCTGACTTCTTTCAGAGCACAACTTTCTGATTCTAAGACTTTTCTCATTCTCCCCACGTGTTGTTAACACCCTCTAAATGAAGAGGGGAAAGTACTTATTGAACCTTTCCTATGTGCCAGGTCCTTATCTTATCATGGATATATATGCATAACTGTGACATTTAAAATTGTAATAATATACAATATGATTGTCAGAAATCCCTAATAAGGAGGCAGCTGGGTAGCTCAGTGGATTGAGAGCCAGACACAGAGACGGGAGGTCCTGGGTTCAAATCTGGCCTCAGACACTTCCCAGCTGTGTGACCCTGGGCAAATCACTGAACCCCCATTGCCCAGCCCTTACTACTCTTACTACTCTGCCTTGGAACCAATACATAGTATTAATTCTAAGATGGAAGGTAAGGGTTTAAAAAAAAAAGTCCAGCTCTAGAGGCCACTGGGACTATTTATTATTCCAGAATTTTGATAAGACAAGACATGCTATCATGTAAAAAAAAAAAAACATGGAACCACTAAAGTAGCTCCAAGGAATAAGTCTTTAATCAGGATAAGAGAGCCAGAGTTATTATGGCCACCACACAGAGTCACGCGCAACACCACACAGAACCAAGCTGTGAGACTCTGGGAACAAAGTCTCCAGGAAAACACACCATGAATGGTGTGTGAAGGGGAAGTTGAAGGGGGCCTTGAAATGATAAGGTGTACCCTCTTTAGCTACTTTTCAAAACAAGTCCAGGGAGAACCATCACTTAAAATGCAATGCTTTATGATAAGGGGAGAGGAGAGAGAGAGAGAGAGAGAGAGAGAGAGAGAGAGAGAGAGAGAGAGAGAGAGAGAGAGAGAGAGAGAGAGAGAGAGAAAGAGGAGAGAGAGAGAAGGAGGGGTGGGGCACTGCTGTAAGTCATTGACCTAAGACAAATGTCCAAAATGTACAGAAAAATTCTTATTTATAGGAAAATCCTGATACAATCAAGCCTCCTGAAGGGATTGATTATAACATTTTTACAGGGGTTGAAGACAGGTTTTAATGCAGAAATAAAGGACAGGAATATTCTACAAAGAGGAGGAGTTCAGGGCTGGATTACCTGGGAGAGGCTGATGTTTTAAAATAGATACAAGATCATTCCAGCCTCTTAGAGGCTGCAGGGAGAAGGATGGGATGGGGTAATCTTGCCTTGCAGGGAGAAGGATGGGGCTGGAGGAACCAGCTTTACTGACTTNATGTGTATAAGAGACAGGAGAGAGAGAGAGAGAGAGAGAGAGAGAGAGAGAGAGAGAGAGAGAGAGAGAAAGAGGAGAGAGAGAGAAGGAGGGGTGGGGCACTGCTGTAAGTCATTGACCTAAGACAAATGTCCAAAATGTACAGAAAAATTCTTATTTATAGGAAAATCCTGATACAATCAAGCCTCCTGAAGGGATTGATTATAACATTTTTACAGGGGTTGAAGACAGGTTTTAATGCAGAAATAAAGGACAGGAATATTCTACAAAGAGGAGGAGTTCAGGGCTGGATTACCTGGGAGAGGCTGATGTTTTAAAATAGATACAAGATCATTCCAGCCTCTTAGAGGCTGCAGGGAGAAGGATGGGATGGGGTAATCTTGCCTTGCAGGGAGAAGGATGGGGCTGGAGGAACCAGCTTTACTGACTTCCACTGGCATAATTTACTACTGTTATTCCTGTAACATATCTTGAGAATAACAAACTGATTTCTCACTCTACACACTGACTTTAAGATTTGTCTCTAAATTTATTTTCCAAATTCATAGCAACTAGACTAGAGAATAGTCTGGGGACAATCAAAGGTTAAATGACTTGGTCTGACATAGCTAGAACATGTCATAGGATTTTTTTTAAACCCTCATCTCTTGTCTTAGAATCAACACTAAGTATCAGCTCCAAGGCAGAAAAGTAATAAGGGCTAGGTAATGGGGGTTAAGTGACTTGCCCAGGGTCACACAGCTAAGGAAGCAGCTGAGGTCAGATTTGGAACCAGGACTTCTCAGCTCTAGGCCTGACTCTTAATCCACTGAGTCACCTAGCTGCCTCCCCTGCCACCCCTTCTCCCATCCATTGTATTAAGATTAGAACTCAGATCTTCCTGACTCCAGGACTAGCCCACTAACCACTCTCCATGCTTTCTCTTGCTCAGATGTGTTTTATATTTCTTTTTTAAAACCATTTATTAATATTCATTTTTAACATGGTTACATGATTCATGCTCCTACTTTCCCCTTCACCCCCCGCTCTCCCCTCACCCATGGCCGACGCACATTTCCACTGGTTTTAACATGTGTCATTGATCAAGACCTATTTCCAAATTGTTGGTAGTTGCATTGGTGTGGTCTTTTAGAGTCTACATCCCCAATCATGTCCGCCTCAGCCCATGTGTTCAAGCATTTGTTTTTCATATATGATTCCTCTCCTGCAGTTCTTCCTCTGAATGTGGGTAGCGTTCTTTACCATAAATCCCTCAGAGCTGTCCTGTGTCATTGCATTGCTGCTAGTACAGAAATCCATTACATTCGATTGTACCACAGTGTATCAGTCTCTGTGTACAATGTTCTTCTGGCTCTGCTCCTTTCACTCTGCATCAATTCCTGGAGGTCTTTCCAGTTCACATGGAATTCCTCCAGCTTATTATTCCTTTGAGCACAATAGTATTCCATCACCACCACAATTTGTTCAGCCATTCCCCAATTGAAGGACATACTCTCCTTTTCTAGTTTTTTGCCACCACAAAAAGCATGGCTATAAATATTTTCGTACAAGTCTGTTTATCTATGATCTCTTTGGGGTACAAACCCAACAATGGTATGACTGGATCAAAGGGCAGGCATTCTTTTATAGCCCTTTGAGCATAGTTCCAAATTGCCAGCCAGAATGGTTGGATCAGATCACAACTCCACCAGCAATGCATCAGTGTCCCAATTTTGCCACATCCCCTCCAACATTCATTGCTCTCCCCTTCTTTCATTTTAGCCAATCTGCTAGGTGTGAGGTGATATCTCAGAGTTGTTTTGATTTGCATTTCTCTGATTATTAGAGATTTAGAACACTTTCTCATATGCTTATTGATACTTTTGATTTCTTTACCTGAGAATTGTCTATTAATGTCTCTTGCCCATTTATCAATTGGGGAATGGCTTGATTTTTTTATACAATTGATTTAACTCCTTGTATATTTGAGTAATTAGACCCCTGTCAGAGTTTTTTGTTATAAAGATTTTTTCCCAATTTGTTGTTTCCCTTCTGATTTTGGCTGAATTGTTTTTGTTTGTACAAAAGCTTTTTAGTTTAATATAATCAAAACCATTTAATTTACATTATGTAATTTTCTCTAACTCTTGCTTGGTTTTAAAATCTTTCCTTTCCCAGAGATCTGACACAGTATACTATTCTGTGTTCACTTAACTTATTTATAGTTTCCTTCTTTATATTCAAGTCATTCACCCATTCTGAATTTATCTTGGTGTAAGGTGTGAGATGTAGGGTTGATCTAGACCTAATCTCTCCCATATTGTTTTCCAAATTTCCCAGCAGTTTTTGTCAAATGATGGATTCATGTCTCAAAAGTTGGGCTCTTTGGGTTTATCATACACTGTCTTGCTGATGTCATTTACCCCAAGTCTATTCCACTGATCCTCCCTTCTGTCTCTTAGCCAGTACCATATTGTTTTGATGACTGCTGCTTTATAGTATAGTTTAATATCTGGTACTGCTAGGCCCCCTTACTTCACTTTTTTTTTCATTATTTTCCTTTATATTCTTGATCTTTTGTTCTTCCAAATGAAATTTGTTATAGTTTTTCCTAATTCAGTAAAGAAGTTTTTTGGTAGTTTGATAGGTATGGCACTAAATAGGTAAATTAATTTGGGTAGAATGGTCATTTTTATTATGTTAGCTCGTCCTACCCATGAGCAATCAATGGTTTTCCAATTGTTTAGCTCTAGTTTTATTTGTTTGGAAAGTGTTTTGTAGTTGTTTTCATATAATTCCTGTGTTTGTTTTGGTAGATAGATTCCTAAGTATTTTATATTGTCTTGGGTGATTTTAAGTGGTGTTTCTCTTTCTACCTCTTGCTGCTTTAATGTGTTGGAAATATATAGAAATGCTGATGATTTATGTGCATTTATTTTGTATCCTGCAACTCTGCTAAAGTTGTTGATTATTTCTAAAGCTTCTTAGTTGATTCTCTAGGATTTTTTAAGTAGACCATCATATCATCTGCAAAGAGTGATAGCTTAGTCTCCTTGTTGCCTATTTCGATACCTTCAATTTCTTTTTCTTCTCTAATTGCTACTGCTAGTGTTTCTAGTACTATGTTGAATAATAGAGGTGATAATGGACATCCTTGTTTCATTCCTGATCTTATTGGGAAGGCTTCTAATTTATCCCCATTGCATATGATGCTTGTTGATGGTTTTAGGTATAGACTGTTTATTATTTTTAGGAAAGGTCCTTCTATTCCTATACTTTCCAGTGTTTTCAATAGGAATGGATGCTGTATTTTGTCAAAGGCTTTTTCAGCATCTATTGAGATAATCATGTGATTTTTGTTTGTTAGATTGTTGATATGGTCAATTATATGGATGGTTTTCCTAATGTTGAACCATCCTTGCATTCCTGGTATAAATCCCACCTGATCATGGTGGATGATGTTCTTGATTACTTGCTGGAGTCTCTTTGATAGTATTCTATTTAAGATTTTTGCATCTATGTTCATTAGGGAGATTGGTCTGTAGTTTTCTTTCTCTCCGTTTTTGATCTACCTGGCTTTGGAATCAGTACCATATTTGTGTCATAAAAGGAATTTGGTAGGACTCCTTCTTTGCTTATTATATCAAATAATTTGTATAGTATTGGGATTAGTTGCTCTTTGAATGTCTGATAGAATTCACTTGTGAATCCATCAGGCCCTGGCAATTTTTTCTTAGGGAGTTCTTTGATGGCTTGTTCAATTTCTTTTTCTGATATGGGATTATTTAAGTATTCTATTTTTTTCTACTGTTAATCTAGGCAATTTATATTTTTGTAAATATTCATCCATATCTCCTAGATTGTTATATTTATTGCCATATAATTGGGCAAAATAGTTTTTAATGATCGCCTTAATTTCCCCTTCATTAGAGGTGAGGTCTCCCTTTTCATCTTTGATACTGTCAATTTGGTTTTCTTCTTTTCTTTTTTTTTTATTAGATTGACCAGTGTTTTGTCTATTTTATCTGTTTTTTCAAAATACCAGCTTCTAGTCTTATTCATTAATTCAATAGTTCTTTTACTTTTGATTTTATTAATTTCTCCCTTGATTTTTAATATTTCTAATTTAGTTTTCATCTGGGGATTTTTAATTTGCTCGCTTTCTAGTTTTTTAAGTTGCATGCCCAATTCACTAATCTCTGCCCTCCCTAATTTGTTAATATATGCACTCAAGGATATCAATTTCCCCCTGAGTATGGCCTTGCATCCCACAGAGTTTGGTAAGATGTCTCATCATTGTCATTCTCTTCAATGAAATTGTTGATTGTTTCTATGATTTCTTCTTTGACTAACTGGTTTTGGAGAATCATATTTAATTTCCAATTAGTTTTTGATTTGCCTGTCCAGGTGCCCTTACTAATTATTATTTTTATTGCATTATGATCTGAGAAGGTTACATTTATTATTTCTGCTCTCTTGCATTTGTTTGCAATGTTTCTATGCCCTATTACATGGTCAATCTTTGTGAATGTACCATGTGTAGCTGAAAAGAAGGTGTATTCCTTTTTGGCCCTATTTGTTTTTCTCCACATATCAATTAAATCTAATTTTTCTAGAACTTCATTCACCTCTCTTACCTCTTTCTTATTTATTTTTTGCTTTGATTTATCTAGATCTGAAAGAGGAATATTTAGATCTCCTACTATTATGGTTTTACTATCTATTTTCTTCTTGAGCTCTGCCAGTTTCTCCTTTATGAATTTGGATGCTATACCACTTGGTGCATACATATTGAGCAGTATTATTTCCTCATTGTCTATAGTGCCTTTAATCAGGATGTAATGACCTTCCCTATCTTTTTTAATCATATCTATTTTTACTTTGGCTTTGTCAGAAATCATAATAGCCACTCCTGCCTTCTTTTTCTCATTTGATGCCCAAAAGATTTTGTTCAAGCCCTTAACCTTAAACTTGTGTATGTCCACCCATTTCATATGTGTTTCTTGTAGACAACATATGGTAGGATTTTGGTTTCTAATCCACTCTGCTATTTTCTTCCGTTTTATGAGCGAGTTCATCCCATTCACATTCAGAGTTATAATTATCAGTTGTGCATTCGCTGACATTTTTTGTATCCTCCCCTAGACCCACCCCTTCTTCTTAAACTATTTCCTTTTAAACCAGTGGTTTGCTTTAAGCCAGTAACCCTTATCCCCTCCCTTGATTAACTTCCCTTTCTACCCCCTCCCTTATTATTCCCCTCTTTTTATTTTTAAAGGCCTAATGAATTCCCTCCCCCTTCTTCTCCCCTCCCTTTTTTGACCTCCCCACTCCCCTGCTCCTCTTGGTTTATCCCTTCTGACTTTCTCAGTAGGGTTAGATAGAGTTTTATATCCCAATGGATAATATAGCTACTCTTCCCTCTCCAGGTTGATTACACTGAGAGTAAGGTTTAAATATTACCTCTTAATGCTCTCTTCCTCTCCTTCTTATAATAGTATTTGTCCCCTCCCCTTCCCATGCCCTCTTTGTGTTTAATAGAATATCCTATTTTTCTTATTCATTCAAGTTTCTCTTGGTGTCCCCTACTATTCACCCCCCTCTTTCCCACCCCCCATATCATCTTGGACCATTTAGTATTCCAACGTCTCCCTATGAATTATTCTTCTGATTATTATAATAGTGAATACTATAATAGTGAATAGAGTTCACTACAGAGAATTATACATAGCATTTCTCCACATAGGAATACAGATAATTAGATCTTATTGAAGCCCTTAAAGAGGCAAATTTAAAAAATATGCGTTTTCTTTCTTTCCCCTTTGTTTCTTATTTACCTTTTCATGTTTCTTTTGATTTTTGTGGTTGGATATCAAACTTTCCATTTAGTCCTGGTCTTTTCTGTGCAAATACTTGGAAATCTTCTATCTTGTTGAAAGCCCATACTTTCCCCTGGAAGTATATAGTCGGTTTTGATGGGTAGTTGATCCATGGTTGAAGACCCAGTTCTCTTGCCTTTCTGAATATCACATTCCAAGCCTTGCGGTCTTTTAGCGTGGAGGCTGCCAGATCCTGTGTGATCCTGATTGGTGCTCCGTGGTATCTGAATTGTCTCTTTCTGGCTTCTTGTAAAATTTTTTCTTTTACTTGGAAGCTCTTGAATTTGGCTATTATATTCCTGGGGGTTGTCTTTTCTGGGTCTAGTGTAGAGGGTGATCTATTGATCCTCTCAATGTCTATATTGCCCTCTTGTTGTAGAACTTCAGGCAATTTTGCTGAATAATTTCTTTTAGTATGGAGTCCAAATTTCTATTAATTTCTGCTTTTTCAGGAAGACCAATGATTCTCAGATTGTCTCTTCTAGACCGGTTTTCTTGGTCTGTCACTTTCTCATGGAGATATTTCATGTTTCCTTCTATTTTATCAGTCTTTTGACTTTGTTTCATTTGTTCTTGCTGTCTTGAGAGATCATTAGCTTCTAAGTGCTCAATTCTAGCCTTTAGGGACTGGTTTTCAGCTATAATCTTTTGGTTTTCCTTTTCAATCTGGTCATTTCTGATGTTCAATTTGCTTATCAGTTCATTTGATTTCTGAGCCTCGCTTTCCAATTGCAAAATTCTGCCTTTTAAACTGTTATTTTCTTGCCTGATTTCCTTTTGAGCTGTTTCCCATTTCTCTAGCCAAATCTTTTCCAACTTTCTCGTCATCTCAGATTTGAACTCTTCAAGAGCTTGTAACCAGTTTTCATTATTTTGGGAGGGTTCAGATGTGATTGCTTGTTTGTTCTCCTCTTTTGTTTGCTCTGTTTTCTGGGTTTTCTCTGTGTAAAAGTTGTCGAGTGTTAGAGATTTCTTCTTGTTGTTAATCTTTCTCTTCTGGGCTTCCTGATTCTGGGTTGCCATTTTTAGCCCAGCCCCTTCTCAGCTTTATCCTCGCGCTCAGGGTCTGTCTGCGCCCTTTAGGCTCCTGAGGTCTTGGGTCTGGTTATTCTCAAGGTCAAGCCTTCTGGTGGTCCCTCTTGCTTGATCCTCTGCTGGAGGCTCCTTTACAAGTCTCAGGGCGCTGCTTCCACAGTCGTATACCCGTCTGCACTGGTTCCCCATTCAAGGTTTCAGAGCCTTTGCTCGCGCCTGCGTCCGCCTCCACCCGTGCTTGCACTCAGTGTCTGCACTCAAAGTCCGCGTGTGTTCTTTAGCCTTTTGGGGTCTTAAGTCTTGCTGCTCTCAGGAGCAGACCCTGGAGCTGCCAGTGACTCAATGGGTGCCCCAAACTAGCTCTACTTCTTTTGCACTGGCTTTGGCACTGTAGGTGGTGTGTGTGGGGGAGGGGGTTGCTCAGCCCGCGATTTAGTGAGAGCTGTTTCACCCCTTTATAGCATGGAAATGCCTCGATTCCACATACCTTCCACGCTGTGCCCTGTTGTGGGGTCCCTCCGTTAGTCTGGATTTGTTTTTATGTCCCCTTGAGGAATCCTGTATGTTTCAGTTAGGAGATGTTAAGCCGCTGCTTTTTACTCTGCCGCCATCTTAACCCGGAAGTCTATGCTCAGTTCTTTATATTTCTTAATAGAATGTAAGCACCTAGAGGGCAGGGTTTGTCTTTAATCGTCCTTCTTATCCTCAGCCTTTAGCATAGTGCCTGGCTAATAAAAAATAAATGTTTATTGATGGAATGACTGATCAGCCCCAATTTCCAGGTCTCTGTGACTTTTCCTGTAGGACAAGGGCTGGTTCAGAAAAAGCTGAATATCAGTTTCTCTGTGAACAATGGACGAAAAAGCGTGTTGCCGTCTGGCCCGATGGGACTGGGGCCAGGCCACAGGTTGGAGCTGGGGAGGCCTGTGGTCAGCAACTTTGACAGAAGGCAGCTGTCCACCTTGGTTCAGACCAACTTGCCTCCTTCTGGGCAGCCCATGCAGGATGCCATGAGGATGGTGAGTAGCTCCTGCTTTGAGCAACAAAGCAATCTGCACCCCTGGGCCTGGAGGCTGAAGCCATCTGGGAAGCAGAGAACATTTTCCTTCCAGCAAAACAACATGAATCTGAGCAGAGAAGACCCAGAGAGGAGAGGGGGGAATAGGAACCCCCTGCACCCTGAAGGGCATTGCTCAAGGGAACTCCTGCAGCCCCCGCGACCTCAGAGTGCTCCTTGGGCCTCCAAGCTAAGCAGCCAGACCCACAGGTACCCCTTCCTAAGGGACCGACCATCATCTTCATTCCCCAGCTTTGGAAACTCTTTGAAGATCTCACCAAAAGCCACAAAAGTTCCGGGCTCTGAGCTGGGCCCTTCCCCTCTGTCTGGACATCAGGATCATCCTGTCCAACCCAGCCAGAGACCACCAAGTGCCAAGGGTTGCTGGGCCCCAGACCCCCTGGGACAGGCCTTCTCCTTGGAAGACCTCCCAAGCCAGTGTCAGCAATCAGCTCACCCCCTTAGTGTGGGGACCAGCACGGAGCTCTCCGCAGAACTGGCCCATTGGTCCAGGAGATGCTGTGAATGGCCAGCAGTGCCCCACCTACTCGAGGCTTCCCAGGAGCAGCGCAGACCCTGCAGACCCTGGCCCTTCTTGAACCAGGCCACTTCTTCAGATAAGACACCAGGGCACCCCAGCCCCCATACCCAGTCCTGCAGAGCTGGGACTCTAGAGACTGTCCCCCACCTGACACCAGGGCACCCCAGCCCTCTAACTCTCTCTAACAGCCCTGTGATACCCACAGGTCACAATCCTCTCACTCTTTCCCCTGGGGCTGTGAGGTTGGAGGACTCCCCAGACTTTTCACAGAGGTTCCCCAAATATAGAACTCTGTTACATGGGTCTATGAGTCCCGAGGCCCACTCAAACCTGCTACTGTATTACCGAAACCCCCATCCATGCTCCGGCAAGGCTGGGGGTCCAGAGACCCCCCCAAATCTGAAACCAGGGTACCCTAGCCCTCCTCCATGCTCCGACAGCTCTGGGAGTACAGAAGCCTCCCCCACCCCCATCATTCTCTCTCCTAACATTCTAAGTCCAAAGGGCCTCCCAAATCTGACTCCAGGATATCCTGGGCCTCTTCCCTTTCCCCATAGACCACTGTCTCCAGAAGCCCCCCGGAGTCCGACACCAGGGTGTCCCAACCTCCACACCTTCTCTAACAAGATGGAGCCTCCACAGGCCTCCCCCAACCCTATGCCAGGGCCTTCTGTCTTTACTCTCCCCTACCATGCTGCCATTACAGAGGTCTCTCCCAGGCTCCTATCAGAGTATCCCCACTTCCATCCTCTCTCCAGCAAAGTGATGTCACCCAGTCTGACTCAGGGGTTTCCCAGCCCCAATTCTCCTTCCAGCAGAATTAGGACTCCAGAAGCTCCCCTAACGTTGACACCTGAGAACCTCGGCCCTTTTACTCTCTTTAGCAGTGTCGCAACTCCAGAGGTCCCCCCGAACCTGGCACTAAGGTACCTCAATCCTTTTACTCTTTCCGGCAGTCCCGAGACGCCAGAAGCCTACCCCCACCTGATCCCAAGGTACTTCAGCCCCTTTCCCATCCCTAAGAAGGCTGTCACCCCTGAAGTCTCCCCCAGCCTGGCGCCAGAATGCCCCTGTCCCCTCACGATCTCCACCGAGTCTCTATTTCCTGAGGCCTCCCCCAGCCAGACCCCAGGTGTGGTGCCTCCAGCCCCATCGTGACCCTAGAATACCCCCACCCCGAACTCCTCCAGGCTCTCCCATGATATTGTGACTCCAGAATCCCCCCACAGGACAGGCCCTCGCCCACCTGACCCCAGGGTACCCCGGGCCCCTTCTTCTCTCCCGCAGAGCTGCAACTCCAGAAGCCTCCTCGAGGCTGACACCGAGGTGCCCTCTAGGTGTGCAGCAGTTCGCCAGGGCCTTTGGCGTGCCCGAAAGACAGGGCAGGGACAAAGGCCCTGGAACCAGGGAGCTGGGTGACTTCAGCCTCCTCTCTTCCAATAGTGGGCAAGACGAGACCGCCCCCAGTTGCTCCTCTGGGACCAGCTGGACGAACATCTTCAGGCCTGTCAACCCAGCCTCCTCTGAGTCTGATGTAGCCCCGCATTCTACAGCGGCTCTCTCCCAAGCCTTCTGTGATAAACTACGCTTTCCTCCGTGGAGGGTCCCCGTCCTAGGGGACCCCCACCAGGCAGTGCCAGCCTCCCCTGAAAGGCCCCCCCAGCCCATGTCGGGGATGTTGACTTATTTGCCAGGCTCCCATGTGGACAGAGGGCAGGAAATAGTGGAGCCCCAGCTGGAGGGACATCTACAGAAAATCTGGGAGATCCTCATGTCCCTGGTTCCCCAGGCCAAAAATACCCCTTACCCAGGCCCTGTGGAAGGTCCTGTTCCTACCCACTGGGGAAGCCCAAGAGACGGGACCTCTTCGGAATCAGAGGGTGGCCCTGGGCCAGGTTTCCAGAGGAATGCTGCCTATGGGCCCCACCTCCAAGGGCAGAAAGGCAGACCAGGCCCAGGAAATTATTTTTCAGCCCCCTCTTTTCCTGGGGTGCACGTCCCACCCCAGCAGTGGTCCAGAGTGGCTCTTGGGCCCAACAAACAGAAAGGCCCCTGGATGGAGGAGAGCATTCCCAGGAACCTTGGAGCAAGAAGCTGCAACTGGAGTGAACGACGACACCTGGCTGCCAGGGCCTCCCAGCTGGATCTGGCACAAGAAGAGGTCAGGGGCGAAACGGGGGGGTGACAGCTTCTGGAGACAATCTCTGGCCCTCGGGTGTTTCATCTGTATAATGGGAGTAGGAACATTGTCAGGGAGAGGCTGTGAGAAAAATAATGGGGTAAACTTGAAGGCACTGTAGAAATGCCAGCCCTTATTATTCCCTCTGGCCAATGGCCATCCAGACTCTGCTTGAAGACCTCTTGTAGTGGACAGCTCACTCCTTCCTGAGTAGAACTCTCTCACTATTAGCCCCGTCGAGGCTGAAGCCGGAGCTTCTACCCATTTGCCCCTCCATCCCACCCTCTGGCCCTCAGCTCAATATATCCAACCCATTTTCCAGGTATACTTGAAGAAAGTTATCGTGTCTCCTTCTCTTTCTAGAAGTCATCCATAAACTCTTTAACTCCAGAGGCCCCAGAATCAAGGTGAGGCTTTGGGGAAGTGAGGTAGGGGGGGCTTCGGTTCTCCTTTGGCAAGGTAGACCTTTTCTCACCTATTCCTGTTCCCCAGACCCTCCCTACTCATAAAGTGGGGGAGACATTAGCAGTGGGGGGGATCCGGTACTTGAGCTGGGTCAGGAAGGAAGAGAGGGACTGTGGGGTGGCGAGAAGAAGAGAGGCCATTCCAGGCACGAGTCCAAGAACATGGAGGCATGGAAATAGGGAAGATTTCAGGGTCAAAAATAGTTCAGTTTGGGACATTTTGAGTTTGAGATGTCCAGTAGGGAACTGGAATGCAGGACTCGTGCCCCAAGGTAAGCACTGGAGCTCCCAGCTTTCAAAGTGGATTTCCTGGAAACATCTCGATTCTATTTCTGTACGGGGGTAGCAGTTAAACCCATGGGAGCTGATGAGTTTACCGGGAGAGTGTATAGAGGGAAAAGGCCCAAGACATGCCCACAGCTAGGAAGTGTGGTAAGCTAGTAAAAGAGACAGAAGTGGAGTGGTCAGAGAGACAGAAGGAGGACCAGGAGAGAGCGGTGTCATGACCAGAGAGGAGAGAGTGTCCAGGAAGAGAGTTGGGACAGAGAGACAGAGACAGAGTAAGACAGAGAAGGGGGAGAGAGAGACGGAGACAGAGACAGAGACAGAGAGAGAGACAGAGAGAGAGAGAGAGAGAACGAGTTGAGAAAAGGCTATTGGATGTGATGGTCAAGAGATTATTGTACTTCCTAGCTGTGTGCCCCTGGGCAAATCACTTAACCCCCAACACCTAGCCCTGACCACTCTTTTGTCTTAGAACCAAGACACAGTATTGATTTCAAGACAGAAGGTAAAGATTTTTAAAAGCTTAAAAAAGAGATCATTTCTTGGGACAGCTAGTCAGGACTGAAGTCAGGAGATCCTGGGTTCAAATATGGCCTCAGATGATTCCTAGTGTGTGACCTTGGACAAGTCACTTACCCCTAATTGCCTAGTCCTTGCCCCTCTTCTGTCTTGGAACCAATATCTAGTAATGACTCTAAGACAGAAGGTAAGGGTTTAAAAAAAAATTTAGCCTCAGACACTTCATAGCTGTGTGACCCTGGGCAAGTCATCTAACCCTAATTGCCTAGCCCTAATCACTCTTCTGTCTTGGAACTGTTGCTTGTATCATTTCTAAGACAGAGAGTTAGGGTTATAATTTTTTTAATTTAATTTTTTTAAAAAGGTTGTATGTTAAGTGATGAAGTCAGGAGCTACAGATTGCAAAAGGCTTAGAGCATTATTTTTTTTTAAACCCTCACCTTCTGTCTTAGAATCAATACTGTGTATTGATTCTAAGGCAAGGCTAGGCAATGGGGGTCAAGTGACTTGCCCAGGGTCACACAGCTGGGAAGTGTCTGAGGCCAGATTTGAACCCAGGACCTCCTGTCTCTGGGTCTGACTCTTAATCCACTAAGCCACCCAGCTGCCCCTGAGAGCATTATTTTTTTAAGGACTCTGGGTCAGGCACTATGTCAAGCTCTGGGGATTCAAATATAAGCAAGGAAGATAATTCCTTCCTTTAAGGGGTTTACCTTCAATTAGGGGAGGACCACACCTAAAGGGAAATGGGGATGGGAGAGGGGAAGAGGTGTTAGAGTACAGACAGAAGGAGAGCCAGGAGTGAAGTGGGCATAGAGGAGGACCAGGGTCTCACCCAATCAGGAGGGTGGGCCTCAGAGTAGAGGCAGCATCTGGAGGAAGGGTGGGGGGCTGCCAGGAAGGGGGTGAGGGATCCCTGAGAGAGAGAAAGAGGTAAAGGACTGAAGGTGGCCAGTGTGGGCATCTCTAGCTTCTCACTCCTCTCTGGTACAGTATCTGTCCTGGGAAATCCCATCAGCTTTGGCAGGAGGCTGGGAGCTGCTTCCTTAAGCAGCAATGACAGGAGATCTTGGGCCTTGGAGGATTCTGGGGGGGGGGGGCAGAGGGCAGGGGCTGAACAGCAGCCTGTGCCCACCCCTCTGCAGGACCCTCCTCAGATGCTGCTTCAGAGCCTGGAGAGGCCATCTGCAAAGACAGTGGGCCCTGGCCAAGGCTCTGAGGAGGAGGCAGCTCTTGCAAAAGAGCCTCATGGCCATGCGCAGCTCCTTAAGGCTTCGGGAAGCCCAGACAGAGCTCATGATGAAGAAGCAGGGTCAAGCCTTGCTGTCCAAGAGCTTCCAGAAGGTAAGAGAGACCTGCGCGGAGGGAGGAGGGAGCAGCAGGGGCCTGGGGTTGGCATCCAAGAGCACTGAGCCCGGGGAAGAGAAGGGATACCGGACTCTTATCTCCTGGGATTTCTTCTCACCCAAGGGAAACCTGCCCTAATGGGTCCCTTTAAAAAAAAACAACCCCAAACCCTTACTTTCTGTCTTGGTAACAGCTCTAGAACAGAAGAGCAAAGGCTAGGCAAACAGGATTAAGTGACTTGCCTAGGGTCACACAACCAGGAAGTATCTGAGGTCAAATTTGAACCCAGGTCTTCCCAAATCCAGGTCTGATGCTCTATGTGTTATGCCATCTAACTGGAGAAACTAACCTTTCATAGCAGAGATCAAAGGTCTGCTATACAGCCCCACCTCTGGCCCAGAGACCCTGTATTCTGATCCATCCTCCACACAACTGTCAAAATGATATTCCTTAAGACTATGTCACTCCTGTACTCAATAAATTCCTGTGGCTCCCTATTACCTCCAAAATCAAATACAGAGACCCATTTTTTTGTCTTTGTATTATCAAAGCATAATAGTACCTGGCTCTAAATAAATGCCTCTTGGTTGACTGATTAATTCTACGGGGCAAATGCAGTGGCCTCTAGGCTCTGACCAACTTTGTCATTTTTTCCAGAGGAAAAAGGTGATTTTTATAATTATGGTTTATAGGGGCAGCTAGGTGTCACAGTGGATGGAGTACCTGGAGTTGGGAGGGTCCTGGGTTCAAATTTGGCCTCAGACACTTACTAACTGTGTGACCCTGGGCAAGTCACTTAACCCCCCCCCCCATTACCTAGCCTTTACTAGGGCTTACTTTACTTACTTACTTTACCTAGCACTTTTCTGCCTTGAAACCAATACACAGTATTGATTCTAAGATGGAAGGTAAAGGTTTAAAAAATATATGAACCTAATATATTGCTTTCCTTCTCAAGGGGTGGGAAAAAGGAGAGAATTTGGAACTCGAATTTTTTTAAAATGTTAACATTTTTATGTGTAATTGGGAAATATTTTAAAAAATAAAACTATATTAAAAGTTTAAAAAATATATAGATCTAAGAAGAGTACAAATTATTGAACATGGAAATTAAAGTAGGGTAGGATGAGATCTTCCAATGGCAGACAGAAAAGAAAACTAATGTGCAGTATTTGGAGTCCCAGGATCTGGGTTTGAATCTAGACTCTGTTGTTTACTGTCTGCGTGCCCATCTGAGTCCTGGGGTCTTAGCCCCTTGACCCACCTTGGACTGCAACCAATCTCCCTCTTGCTGTCTTTCTGGTCCAGTGGAAAGACTTCTCTAGGAAAAGGAGAATGAGGAAGCTGCCGACTCAGTCCAGGGCAGAGACTTCTGAGGAAGACTCCCTACCTTTCCAGAAAGGCCAACAGGAAAAGTAAGGAAGACGTGACTTCTTATGCTCCTGGGGCTTCTTGGGAGGGCAAGCAGGGATGTGCTGAATGTATGCAGTCCTGGCTCCAGTGGCCCTACAGTAGGAGAAGACAGATTTGGCCAACTCTCCTGCCTCTACTGCCCACAGACCCCTTTTCTCCTTCCCAGCCTCCACGGTGCAATGTGGGGGGCTCAGGGGAAAGTTATCCCTTATGCTATACTGGGCAAAATGGATGGAGATGTAGGACTGGCTTGGTATCCGTCCCACGCTTCTCTAAGAGCCATTTGGGCAACCGTGGGCAAAACCACAGAACCAACAGAAGAATTTTTTTACTCGAAAGAAACCTCAACCATCATCAATTTTAACTCCTACCTAAAAAAGAATTTTTCCTATAATAACAGAATGCTCAGTATTGTACATTGTGCAGGCTCCAAATGGAACCCGAGGACATTGGGACCTTCCATCTGTCCCACTGCTGCTCCCTCAGGATATTCAGGCCATTCCATCTGCCCCAAAGCTGACCTTTCTTTTATTTGTTGCCCCCCCCAACCCGTTAGGATGGGAGCCCTTTGAAAACAGAAACTGCCCTTCTCATCTGTCCCCTTCTCTCTACTTCTACCCTGAACCGAGCCTTCATCTCCATTTTTTGTTTTTTTAAACACTCACCTTCCATCTTAGAATCAATACTGTGTATTGATTCAAAAGCAGAAGAGTGGTCAGGGCTAGGCAATGGGGGTTAAGTGACTTGCCCAGGGTCACCCAGCTAGGCAGGTCTTCCATGGCACTTCAGTTCCCATCTCCATGCCTTTGTAAAGGACTGTGTCTAGAATTCACTTCTTCCTCCTGTCCGCCTCCGTTGTCTTCAGTGCTCAGTTCTGGTGACATGTTGTTTTCTCTTCATTGCCTCCTCTCCAAAATTACTTGTATAGATTTCGTATCTGCTTTTATATGTTGTGTCCCCCAAGAGAACGTAGCAGCACAGAGGGCTGAGGGCAGGCACTGTTTCGCTTCTTTCTTTGTATCTCCAGGGCTGGCACACAGTAGGCACTTAATAAATGCTTGATGTTTGATTGATATGGAGTGGACTCAAAGCCCATCTCCATCCTGGCCGTCCTTCTCTGGACATTCATTCCCTGGCTGATCAATGTCCTTCCCAAACTGTGGCCTGAAGAACTGACCTCGGGCCTCCCGATGTGATCAGAGCAGGGCAGAGCCCAGGGGAACCGTCACCCCCTGTTCTGAGCTGCTGTGCTCCTCTTCACGGGGCCCCGAGTCTCATGAATGTTTTTATCTGCCACGTCCCGCTGCTGCAGCCCACTAAACCCTGTCAGAAAACAATTGTCAAAAAATTGTTTCTACACGTATGTCATTGAAAAAGAGAAAAGAAAAGAAAATTTAAAAAAGTACAGCCTGGAGAAGAACGAAGACCTGGCTGGTCCTCCTTAAAACGGAGGTTCTGGAAGGAAAAGGCATCAAGGTGGAGGGCACTTCTGGCATAAGAAGGCCAGGGGGAGGGTGAGCAAGCTGCTGCTTCTTACCATGTAAGGAACCCTGGATTTGGAGTTAAGAGTATTTGGGCAAGGCTCTTCTCCTCGCTGGGCCTCAGTTTCCCCATCTGTAAAGTGAGGAGGCACTTCAGGACGTTGGCCTGAGAACTTGTTTTGGAAATCTTGTCGGCATTCTTTAAAGTGTGTAGGAAGGGGAGCTCGGGAGAATGGCGGGCAGGCCCATGGGCCCACCCAAATAACAGGCCGTGCTTCTCTTTGGGCAGATCCTTTGTAAGTCTAGGAGTGGTCTATGAAATGGAGGGAACACCAGAGATTAAACTCTACCCCAGATGGAAATCAGGCAGTGGGGACAGGAGGGTTCCGACCACTGAAGACTTACGCCGGCTGGCTGGTAAGTGGGTTGTTGGGGAAGAAGGATGTGGAGGGGAAAGAATGGGTCCAGAAGTCAGTGCGAGCGATGGGGCTGGAGGCTCAGAGAGTAGATCTGACCCTCCCACAGGAAGCTAACCTTTTAGCCCCTCTACCCAAACCCTTGGTCCTCTAATCATGGCCCAGGGACTCCTGGGGTTCAACAGTTCAGGGTGTCTGCAACATTAAATTATTGCCATAATACTAAGAGATTTGAGTTCCTACTACAGTAAATATGGGTGACTAAAGCCCACATAAATATAAGCCCTTTGGGGGATCCTCGGTTTTTGAGTATAAAGATGTCTGGAGACCAAAAATTTGAGGACCACTGCTTTAGCCTGTAAAACCTGGGTTCAAATCTGACCTCAGATACTTCCTAGCTGCATGATCCTGGGCAAGTCACTTAACTCTAATTGCCTACATTATTGTGGAGAGGACGAGGGCCAACATCTCTGGAAGGAAGAGTTAGACACCGGCTTTAAGGAGGGCCCTGTTTTCCCCTCAAAAGCAACCCAAGCCTTTGTTGGCCCTGAGTTATTCAGATTTGAGTGGGCAGTAGTGCACATCAACAAATCAGAAGGAATCTAAATGTCCTTTAGCACTGATCTGGGGAGTCGGGCCCTCGGGGTAGAGCATGGTCAGTGTGAGCCCAGAGCCTTTGGGGGAAGGAGGAGGATCTTTGGACCTCTGAGGAGAGTTTTACTGAAATTAGAGTTATTTCATAGCAGGGTTCCAGTCTGGGATGATATTTTCCCATGCTGCCAATTGTAAAGAACAGGACCTCACTGGAGATCACAAATTAATTCCTTTATAATGGGTGTCTAGGTGGCACAGTGGAGAGAGCACCAGGCTGGAGTCAGGAAGACTCACTTTCCCAAGTTCAAATCTGGCTTCAGACTATTACTAGCTGTGTGACCCTGGACAAGTCACTTCACCCTATTTGCCTCCATTTCCTCATCTGTAAAATGGGCTGGAGAAGGAAATGGGCAAACTACTACAGGGTCTTTGCCAGAAAAACCCCAAATGCAGTCATGAAGAGTCAGACAGGACTGAAAACAACAAATTAACACAGAATAGGACCCCACTTAGGTTCCAGAGAGAAACAGTACCATTTTGGAAAGATAATTCAATAGAAGATCTAGCTCGTCTTTAGCCAAGACAGGGCACCTCAATCCCTTCCATGGTGTGGTGGATAGAACCCTGGAATTGGAGTCAGGAGATCTGGGTTCAAACCCTGCCTCAGTCACTTCCTAGCCAAGGGAAAGTAGACAAGTCACAGCCTCATTATCCTCATCTGTATAAGGGAGACATTTGCACCCTGAGGTTCTGCATTTGTCCCTTCCCGTGGAAGTTTTGTGAGGGCCACAGCCTGTTTCTTGTACCAAATTCTCTGGTGGTCACCAGGCCGAAGAAAACAATTGAATTTGAGAGCCCATGTGACAGAGAAGAGAGGGATGATGAGGGAGCTAGGTAGCTCCTTGGAGAGAGTGCAGTCCTGGAGTCCTAGCTGTGTCACCCTGGGCTAGTCTGATTGCCTAATCTTTGTTGTTCTTCCTTCTTAGAATTGATAATAAGATAAAAGATAATGGTTGAGGGACAGAATAGAGGATTGGTTCTGGAGTCAAGAAGATCTGAGTTCAAGTTTTCCTTCTGACACTAGCTTTAGGACCTTGGGCAAGTCATTCCACCCCCTTGGGCCCCGGGCAACTCTCTAAACTAGTGTTTGTTTGTTTTTTAAATCCTTACATTCTATCTTAGACTCAATACTGTGTACTGGTTTCTAGGCAAAAGAGTGATAAAGGTTAGGCAGTGGGGGTTAAGTGACTTGCCCAGGGTCACACAGCTGGGAAGTATCTGAGGCCAGATTTGATCCCCTACCTTCCATCTCTAGACCTGGCTCTCTATCCACTGAGCCACCTAACTGCCCCCTAAACCAGGAGTTCTTAATAGTTTCAGTATTATGTACGCTGCCAAAGTCAATCTGGTAGTCTAGGGACACCACACCGCAGAATAATGTTTTGTTGTCTGCATTCATAATTGAAGGGAATAATAAGTTTCAGCTAGCAGTTGGTAAAAACAAAGATTCTTTCCCATCCGAGGTCATGGATTTGAGTTAAGAATTACTACTCTGCAAAGGAAAAATTCTAGATGAGTTACCCATCTGCCCTGGTGGAGACAGTTTGAACCACACCAGGATGTGATGAAAGTCCGATAAAGTCAGATAAGCTGATGAAGTCACACACTGGACCAAAATAATTTTTCTTCAATGATGCACACTCACAGATCTAGAATCCTCTGATTATGTTCTAGGCACCACATTTTAGGAATGGCATTGATACAATGGAGAGCATCTAGGATGTCCAGGATGGTGAAAAGCCTTTTAAGATGAGGCTATGGGAAGGATTGGGTGGAAGGACCTGGGAATGTTTAGCCTGGAGAATAGAAGACTCAGGGGAGAGCTGGGTGGCTGGAGTTGGGAGGACCTGGATCCAAATCCGGCCTCAAACACTTAATAGCTGTGTGACCCTGGACAAGTCACTTCACCTTGTTTGCCTCTGTTTCCCTTCCCCTTGCCCTTCTGTCTTAGAGTTGTTACTAAGACAAAAAGTAAGGTTTTTTTTAAAATTATGCTTAGTTTAAATAGATTAGAACAGTAATTTCTACTTTAGAATGGTGATGATATGGGGGAAGGTACAAACTTTTCTATTGCTCAATGTGACTTGACTCGGGCAGTTTGTCATCTTAGGAAGGAGTTTAAAACCTGGAAGAGAAAACAGCGCTATTCTAGGCGGTCGATTAGTTTTCTTTCTTTCTGCTGGGACAGGTACCGTATTGGTTCTTAATTTGAAAATCACCCGTTGACTCTCCATGGAAATGTGATAGGCCAATAAGCACACTGACCCCCCTCAAACTCCTGTGGCCAGATGGCATCAGGGTCAGCCTCGTGCAGAGAGAGCTCACTGGGCATCCCTGTTGAGAGGAGAAAGGCAGAATGTGGGAGTGGAATAGCCATGTGGGGGGATTGGTGGGCCGAATTTATCTTTCAGTTGAGGCAGCAAGTATTTAGACCTGTTCACATAAACAGTTAAAATCATTTGCTTCCCCCCATTTGTCTTTTTCTGTATACAACATTCCATCTCCCACCTCAGTTTCTTTGCACCAGCAGGAAAGTATTCTGGCTCCCTTAAAGGGTTCAGTTCAGGTGCCACCTGCTACAGGAAGGGCTTTCCTGGTTCCCCCACTTGTTTGGTGCTCTCTGCCCCACCTGAAATTATTTTAAATTTACTTCCTATAATACGCTGTGTATTTTACTTATCTTTGTATTTACTTATGTACAACAGTGTACATATTGAATTCCCTCAATGGAATGTAAGCTCTTTGAGGGTGGAGACTGTTTGAATTTTGGTTTTGGTTTTGTTTGGGTCTTTATATCCCCAGCAACAAGTATAGGTGCTTTAAAAATGCTGAGTGGGTGGATGGATGGATGGATGGATGGATGGATGGATGGACAGTGTGCTCCAGTGCCTGAATTCTCTTTTGGAGAAACGCCACCATTGACAAATGGTGTGGTGTGGCAGAAACCTTACTTGATGCTCTAATGGGAGTTAGAGAAACCCGGGAAGCTGGAAAAGGGATCTCAGGGACCCAGAGAGAAGCAGAGAAGGGAGGCATTAATTCCATCTCTAAGTTATTGTGTTTTTGATCTTTCTCAAAACAGGGAAATTGACACAGCAGGTGAGAATTCTCTCTGACCCTTTTGGCTGACAAGAAGAGTGATGCTTCACAATAACATCAATTATACAATCCACTTCCTGCTTCTGCATTTTAATAGCCTCCATAAGACCTTAGCGGATACAGTGCGAGTGCTTGTATGAGGGTGTGTGTGAGAGAAAGATCATGAAATCTTTCGTTTTGTATTGGGGTGTGTCTGGGTTGTTGTTTTTTGTTTGCTGCCCTTTCATATTTGAGATTTCATCAAGTTTAGGGAACTCCCTGGTTCAGAAACCTCCTTTCCTGCCTTGCCTCAACTCATATGTTACTTAAGACTCTTAAAGAGTTGCCTGATGCTCAGAGAAATTGAATGAGTGAATTGCTTAGGATCACGCAACCAAGTATGTGTCAGAGGCAAGACTTGAACTCAACCCTTCTTGACTCCAGGACTGGCCTCATCTTAAGGTTAAGAGTAGTACAAATTCCTTAGGATGGTCTTTCCCAGAATAAAATGTTTCTCAAAATGTCTCAGGGTATTCTCTGACCACTTAACAATTTATCTTAAAATATTGTTGTTTTCATAGAAATTCACTGATGAGATAATCCTATTAAGTAATAGACTGACTGTTAAACCAGATCATAGGATCTTAGATTTATAGCTGGAAGAGATCTTAGAAATTATGGAGTCCAACCCTGTCATTTTACAGATGAGGAAAGTGAGGCACAGAGAAGTTCTTTGAGTTGAGAATTTGAACTTGCCTTCCTACTCCATGACCAATACTCTGTTCATTGTGCCACACTCTTACAATTTAGAGTCCTTTGATTAAGTTCTAGGCACCAAATTTTAGGAATGGCATTGATACAATGGAGAGTGTCCAGGATAGTGAAAGGCCTTCAGGTCAGGCTATGAGAAGAATTGAGTGAAGGACCTGGGAATGTTTAGCCTGAAGAATAGAAGACTCAGGGAAGAGATGATCATTTTCTTGAGGGGATAGAGCTGTCTGTCCCTTGGGAGATAGACTGGACCTTTTCTGCTTGACTCCAGAGGGGAGAGCTAGGCACGATGGGTAAGAGATGCAGAGGGTCAGCCGTAGGCTCAGAGGCAGGAAAACCTTCCTCCCAGTTAGAGGTATCCCAAAGAAGGGACTGCCTCAAAAGGCCTCCCAGAAGGTTGTCCAGCAGAGGCAGGGGGACCATTTCTCAGGGATGGATGTTGGCAGAGAGGATTCTTGTTCAGCTATGTTTTAGACATGCTGACCTCTGAGTTCCCTTCCATTCATTTGAGATTCTGTGAGTCTATGGCTCTGTGACTGTTCACCTTTCAGGGTTTAGAGGAGGAAATGCCTGGTAAACCTCGACATGCTACATAAATGTGTACCAATACTCATATGGTATATTAATCTATAATGATCAAAATATCAAAAATCAATAAAAGGAGGCTGAACCAAGTAAACACTAGTCTTCCATTCATTCAATTCAGCAAGCATTTATTAAGTGCCTCCTATGTGTCAGGCACTGGGGATACAAAGACAAAAGTGAAATTGTACCTGCCCTCAAGGAGCTTACCGTCTAACAAGAGAGGTGACATATACATGTCTGAATAAATACAAAATCTATGCAAAGTAAATACAAGGGAATTTCAGAGAGGCAGGTCACTGGACAGGGGTAGGGATGGAAATCAGGAAAAGCCTCATGTAAGAGAAGATGCTTAAGCTGAGTTTGGCAAGAAACTAGAGGAGGGAGGGCAATCCAAGCAGGGAGTACAGCCTGAACCAACCCATGGAGGTGAGTGATTGACTGTTGTATGTGGGGAACAGAAAATGGGCCAGCAGAGCTGGGCTGTAGAGTGTGTCTGAAGGGAAGAATTGGATAATGAACCTGGAAAACTGGGCTGGAGCCTGATTAGGAAGGTCTCAAAATGCCAAATCAAGGAGTTTGTATTTTACCCAAGGGAGAAGAGGGAGCTTTTGGACCACAGTTCCTAACACCGTCAGATCCAAGCTTTGGGAATTTCGATCTTGGCAGCTGTGTAGAGGATGGATTAGCTGGGAAGAGACTTGAGGCTGGGAGGCCACCTAGGAAGTGATGAAGGTCTGAGAAGGAGGGATGGAATCAGATGTAAGAAGTGGCAAGATTTAGTGATTGATATTTTTGGGAAGGGGTGAGGGGAGTGTGAAAACATGGTGGTACCTTTGACAGAAGTAGAGAAATTCAGAAAAGGGATGAGTTGGGGTAAGAAGAAAGAATTTGTTCCAATTGTGACACGAAGTGTGTATGGGAGTGTTGATTAGGCAGCTGAAGATAATGAAGACTAGATTGCTATATCAGTTTTCTTTTCAAATCTTATTCAGAAGTGAGAAAGGAAGGAGGAGGAGGAAAAGGAGATGAGGAAGAGAAGGAGGTGGAAGGG
This sequence comes from Gracilinanus agilis, assembly GCF_016433145.1. NCBI lineage: Eukaryota > Metazoa > Chordata > Mammalia > Didelphimorphia > Didelphidae > Gracilinanus > Gracilinanus agilis. The sequence goes on from NC_058132.1 coordinate 46,973,853, forward strand.
AAATAGGAGAGAGAGAAGAGAGTGAAGAAGAGAGAAAGAGAAGAGAAGAGGAAAGAAGAGAAGGGGGAGGGGAGAGGAGAGGAGTGGGGAGGAGAGGAAAGGGGAGGAGAGGAGAGGAGAGTGTTTGGTTGAGGTTGAATTGGTAAGATTTGGAAACACATTGGGGTGGGAGGTGAAAAAGTTAAGTGTCAAGCTGGAGGTTGTTAGCCTAGTTGACTGGAAAGATGGTGATGCCCTAAGTAGAAATAGGGAATTTAGGAAGAGGGCTGGATTTGGGGGGGAAAGATGAGTTGCATTTTGGACATGATGAATTTGAGATGCCTATGGGAAATCCAGTTAGAGATGTCTGCTCGGCATTTTTGGTGATAGGAGAGCAGAAATCAAGAGAGAGCCTAGGACTGGACATAGGTAAGATGGATGATAGAGAAAGAGGGAAAGAGAGAGAGAGAGATGCATAGTCATACAGATAGATAGATAAATAGATAGTTAGATATGGAAACCATCTGCATAGAGATAATCACTGTACCCATGGGAGCTGATGAGATTACTAAAAGAGAGGAGATATATATATATATATGCATATATGTGAATTATATGCATATATTTGCATTTTTTTTGAAAGAGAGGGAAAAGAAGAGGGCCCAGGACAGAGCCTTGAGGGTTACCTGCAGTTGTTGGGTAGGTTCTAAATAAAGATCCAGCAAAGGAAACTGAGGAAGAGCAATCAGACAGCTGGGAGGAAAGAACCAGGAGAGGGGAAGGGTCATGAAAACTCAGAGAAGAGAGTGATCAACAGTGTAAAAGCAGAGAGGTTGAGAAGGGTGAGGCCCGAGAACAGGCCATCAGATTGGTCCATCGAGAGGTCATTAGTCACTTTCTTAATTTCTAAATTCCTATGATCCTATTATCCTACTGAGTGAACCCCAAGATTCATAGGACTAAGTGTGAGATGAGCCTTCAAAGATCAATCCAACCCCATCTTATAGAACAGGAGATCAAGGCGCAGGGAGGTTTAGTGATTTGCCCAGTGTCCACAGGTAAGAAGTAGTAGCAGCAGGGCTGGGATTCAAGCTATAGGCAGGCTCCTGACTCCAAGCCTAGTGTTTTGTTTTGTTTTTTTTCCTACTATATCACACTGTCTCAGTTTCCTTCTCTAAAATGAAAATAATCTCTTCACTGCACACATCCCAGTTTTTGTTGGGAGTTTCTCATCTGTTGATTTCTATAAAAGCTTTTTAGAAAAAGAAAATTTAAGTGTATAAAGGGGACAGTGAGGTGGCTCAGTGAATAGAGTGCCACATCTAGAGACAGAAGGTCCTGGGTTCAAATCTGGCCTCAGACACTTCCTAGCTGTGTGACCCTGGGCAAATCCCTTAACTCCCATTACCAAGCCCTTGCCACTCTTCTGCCTTGGAACCAATGCACAGTATTGATTCTAAAACAGAAGGTAAAGGTTTTAAAAAAAACTGTATAAAGTGCTAAAAGGAAGGCATAATTAATCCTTTGATTAGTTAGTTGGATAAACTTTTCTCCCTCTTGGGAACATTAACCCACGTCTGGTGGTGATTCCACTAAGAGCAAAGGTAGAAACCTAGAAAGCCTCTGCCAGCACCTGTTCAGCCTAGTTGCCACTGTCTTATCTTCCTCCTTTTTCTTTCCACTCCTCACCCCTCCTTCCCCCCAGGCCTAGGTCACTTGATTCCCACCAGGCCAGGAGGGCTACCCTTCCCCTACACCACTTAGTGTCAGGTTTGTTTGTTTGTTTATTTAACCCTTCTGTCTTCTAAGGCAGAAGAGTGGTAAGGGCTAAGTAACTGGAGTTAAGTGACTTGCCCAATGTCACCTAGCTAGGAGGTGTCTGAAGCCAGATTTGAACCCAGGTTCCCTGTGCTCCCTAGCTGTCTCTGACCATTTATGGTCTTTATGTCAGTCCCCCAGGGGCCTAGTGGAAAGATCCAAGGATTTGTCTAAATGGTCTCCATGTACCCCCTCCAGCTCTAGCTCCTGGGGTCCCTCCCTGGGTCCTGCCCCTTTCCATCCCCCTGGCACGCTGACCTCCCTCCCAGAGCAGCGAGGGGCTGCTGCCCAGGAATAGATTTCTTGGTTCCTCTTCCTCTCCATCCGCTGCCTCCTGCCTTCTCTCTCAGGCCCCCTCTTTCTCTCCCCTTCCCCCATCCCCACTGTGGGCCAGCAGTCTTCCACCTGTGGCACCTGCGGAAAGCGCTGGCAGCACAGATACACAAGGAGGCCTGGGCTGAGGCTGAGCTGGGAAGGAAGAAGCTTCGGAGGGCCTTCCAGGTCTGGCGAGCCAGGACCATGAACATTGCGCGGATATCCCCTCTGGTGACCCGGCACCAAAGAGCCCAGCTCCATCGGTAGGGTGGCCGTTGTTGGGGAGTGTGGGAGGGTCCTGGATGCCAGGCAGAGGAGAGTGAAACTTCCTGTTCTGGGCACTGGGGGTCCAAGGGTCTGTCTTGGTCCTCAGGTCCTCTGAGGCAGGGAGACAGGTGCCTCTTCCTTTGTCCACTCGCAGGTGCTTTGGGATATGGAGGTGCCACACACAGAGAAAGACCTGGTGCCAGGGCAGCCTGGCCCACTGGCGGCTAGAGACCTTGAGGAGGAGCCTACAGCACTGGGTAAAAATGGTGGGGCTCCAAGCTACGTATTCGAGGACAGTGGCACAGCTCTATCTCCATCGCCAGAGGAGCTGGCACCTTGAGGGTGAGAGGGATTGGACCCAGGAGGGCACCCAGAATCTGAGGAAACATGGGGGCAGAACCAAGCGGGATGCCAAGGCCTCAACTTTCTCTGCCAACCCTCTCCCTTGTTAGAGCCTTTCCAGCTGCTGGCTCTCTCATCTGTCCAGTGCCAGTGGCATTTATTAAACCCCTCTTGTCCTGGGCACCCAGGCTTATACCCCGCCATTTCTTCCAAGCTCACTCTTTATTGTCACAGGTCAATACACCTTTTCTGAGGTCAGAGGTAGAAGGGAAAAGTGTTCATCCCCCATTTCTCTCTCTGTTTTCCTCTTAATCTGAGTTTGTTCTCAGTGACTACAGCCCATGAGGGGCCCAGCAGAGGACCAACCAGCCAGGGCCCAGGAAAGCAGGAGCATCCCTGCCATCATCCAGGGGTCAGGGCAAAGGACTCTTTGGAAGAGGCCTGCCGGAAACTGAAATTACACCGGGTGGTCCTGCTGTGGTCCCGAAGGCTGGCCCAGCACCAGCGGGCAGAGTAGGTATCAGAGGAACTGGCAGGGTTCTCCTAGCCAGCTTCCAAACCAGCCAGCCGGAGGCTGGAGGACACGCACGTGGTCAGCTCCAGGATGCGGCCCAAGAGGACCCCGAGCTAGAACTCAGGGTGGTCAGCAATAAGCCACCAAACATTTAGGAAGCCCTTACTATGTGTCAAGCCCTGGGGAGACCATGGGAAACGACAGGCCTCGCCTTCAAGGAGCTCTTTCTGTCCTAGTAACAAGTCTGTGACAAAAGGGCGGTGGAGATTAAGTAACTTGCCCAAGGTACGAGGCTGGGAGGTCAATTTTTGAATCCAGGTCGTCGGTCATTTAATCTCCCTGTGCCTCACTTCATCAGGGAAGGAAAAACACCTACTATGCACCAGGTACTCTGCTAAAAATCCCACAAATATCTCATTTAATGCTGGAGGTAGGTGCTGTTATTATCCCCATTTTACAAGTGAGGAAACTGAGGCAGGCAGCAGTGAAATGACCTAGCCAAGTGGAAGTGTCTGAGACAGGATTTGTACCCAATTTCTCACTGACTGTAGGTCACAGCATTCTGGACACCATGACACCACCTATCTGCCTGGAGTAAAAAGTGGAAATAGTGTGGATTCTTTTTTTTCCAATTAAAAAAATAAATTTAACATAAATAAAATATAATATAAATATATATAAAAACAAAAACAAAAACAAAAACTCTTACCTTCCATCTTAGAATCAATATTGCGTATTGGTTCCAAGGCAGTGGTAAAGGCTGGCAATGAGTGACTTGTTCAGGGTCCCACAGCTAGGAAGTGACTGAGGTCAGATTTGAACCCAGGACCTCCTATCTGCCGGCATAAGGCTCTCAAACACACTGAGCCATCTAGCTGCCCCCAACAGCTCTCGAGATCTCTCTATCATCTCTGATAATCTGATAAGGACGGCTTAGCTGATAAGGACACGGAGACGATCTTGACTGTTAACTCATAGCTGCTTCTCCGAAGTGCCATTGAGTCACAAGTTTATTATGTAAGAAATTCAAACTCCCTTTCACCCAAAAGCACAAGGATAATTTCCCACAATTACACAGAGCTGTATTTTTAACATAGACAATACAACAGGCTTAGAAGCTTCAAGGTGAAGATAAGAAGCAGGCTGGACTTTCAGCTATATTTGTTATCACCAAGCCTAGTCAGAATATTTTTCTCAGGGGCAAATGCCCCGGCTAACTAAGGTTTCGGCCTTGGCTGCATTTCTGACCAAAGGGGAAGAGTGTTAACCTTTTAACTGCTGGTTAGCCAGGAACTTAAAGCTTTTCAATAAGGCCACAATACTTTTCAACAAGGAATCACAAGGATCACAAAAGGGGTCAAAAGAGGAATCTCAGATTTTCATCTATTCTCTTATTGGCTTCCCACATATTTCCCCCTTTTCTTTAAATTAAAATGATTTATTACACAGGAAAACTTTTAATAATGAAAGGAGTCATCAATTAGTTACATAATCATCAGCTCTAGCTGGATCTGATAGGATTTACAGATTAAACTGTTTATTTATGGCTCTCTACAAACAGCCCCGATTCTGAAGCCAAAGAACCTGAGTTCAAATCCAACATCATACACTTAGTTGTTGTGCAATCCTGAGCAAACCACTTTACACTCTGTCTGCCTCAGTTTCCTCAACTGTAAAATGGGGATTATAATAGCACCTTCCTCCCAGGGTTGTTTGGGGACTCGTAAGTACTTAGCACAATGCCTGGCACAAAGTAGGTGTCCAATAAATTCTCATTTTCCTTCCTTGGACCACAGATAGGTTCTGGGGAGTGTAAGGGATGGGTGTGAGGTTAGTCGGCTCCCCAGCAGAAGTCTTGCCTCTTCAGCTCTTTCTCCCAGGGCAGGAAGCTGCGGCTTCTCCGGAGCACCCTGCGTCAGTGGCGGCAGAAGGTCCAGGTGGCAGCAGAGTCACCCCATGGCAGCTGCTCCGGCTGCCCCCAAGAGCTCCTCGTTGGCTTCCAGGATTCAGAGGAATCGTCCTCTGGATTTCTCGGCAGTGTTTTGGCCCCGCTGGGTTCCAGCACCCCCAGAGGCTCATCAGAGGGGGTGAAGGAGCATGGGATAGGCTGTGTGCTGGGCTCTGGGGCATGAGACCCCAGTAGGGCAGTCATGGGCAGGCCTTCTGGTCAGGGAGAATAACTCGGGTGAAGGTTCATTCAATAGAGCTAAGGGAGGAAGTGTCAGCTGTAGGGGAGAGAGAGACTCACACCGGCAGCTATCCCAGAGGGAAAGGGCACAGACCAATGTCATCAGTGGATGTTGGAATAAGCAGGAAAACCCAAGTTCTGATTCTACCTTGGATACTCACTAGCTCTGGGACCCAGGACAAGACCCTTCCCCATGGCCCATCTGTACAACTAAAAGGCAACACCTGGGGGGCTAGTGTTTGGATCAAAGGAGAGGGTGCATACAAAGGGCTCAGCACCCCTTAACGTGCCTTGTTACACGGGTAAATTATTATTGCTAGGGCAGCAGTGGAGTCTCTGTTTTTGGAGTTCCTTGAGGAAAGCCTCATCTAGTTTTGGGGAACAACATAGAAAGGATTCACTCCTGCTGCAGGCAGGGTTTGGGCCAGATGGCCTCTGGGCTAGGTCCTCCCAACCCCTGACCCAAGGCTAGTGGCATGGCAGAAAAATCACCTGAAATTGTAGTAGGGTGACCCAGGTTCAAATTCTGACTCTTCTTGCTACCTGTTTATCTCTGGGGTTCCCTGACTCCCAGCTTCTGTCCTCAGGCCCGTAGCCCGACGGATAACAGCAGCTCTTTTCAGAGCCTAGCAGGGGATGACTCCCCGTGGGTGCTGGCCCTGGACTTGAGGCCACCCCCTTTGGAGGCCTCCAAGTCCTGGAGGATATCCATCCCCTTTGGGTGAGTGCTGAGCCATCCCATTCCCCCACCCCGATTTTTGTCTTTGTCTCATTCCCAGCACTTGGCACAGTGCCCTATACATAGTAGGCACTTCATGAATTCATTGAATTTCTCCAATTTGGGGTGCGTATTCCAGGGTCTCCCTCTGGGCTTGGAGGTGGGAGAGACGGAGGTAATGTGGTCCCTTCATGAACCCCCCAGCCTGTGTTTGGCTCCTTGAGCCCCTTCCCTGCTTCTGCCTTTTCCCTGGGGCCAGATCCTCTGGCTGACACTCAGAGATGGCTTAGGGAGCCCTGAGAGGGAGAGGCAGGGTGCAGTGAAGGGATCCCCAAGGCTAACTCGGCTTGGTGGCCTTGGACAAGGCATTCTCTGGGCACTCAACTGAAAAATGGTGGCAATAATTAATTTAATCACTAGAAACAAAAAGCAAAAAACCAACCCCTGCCTACATCCCAGGGTTGTTGTGAGGGTTCAGTGAATGGGTACCAGAGGAGAATTATCCCCTCTTTGACTAAGAGATGATGGTGTGGGCCCTTATTCAAGAGCACAGTCAACAAGCCTTTATTAAGTATTTACTCAGCTAGGTGGCTCGGGATAAAGCACCAGGCCTGGAATTGGGAGATCCTTGGCTCAATTCTGGTTTCAGAGATTTCCTCGCTGTGTGACTCTGGACAAGGCACTTAACCCCATTTGCCCAGCTCTTGCCCTTCTGTCTTAGAGTTGTCAGCAGGGCAGAAAGTATCGGGCACTGACCAAGAACTGCCCTCTAGTAGCTGGAAAATCTAGGGCAAGTCACTGAACTTCTTGGGGCTTCTTGGCCCGTCTGTGGCTGAGGGAGGTAAGTGGGCCACTGTGGGGCTCGTTCTCTCATAGGGAGAAGCATCCTGGACCCAGGAAACAGTCGCTGGCTTGTGCTTCTCTGGGAGAAGAGACTTGTCCCCAGAGAAAAGCTGTTCAGGTAGGGAAGTCCCAGAGGGTCTCAGGAGCCCAGTGGCTATGGCCCCAGGGAGAACCCAGGGGATCAAGGACTCTTCTATGTTCCTGTCTCAGGTTCCCAGAGTCCCCCGCCACCTGGATACCCTCTGGCAAGAGGAGAGGTACCAGGAGGGGTCTCAACAGGCCCTAGAAGCCAGGCAACATCGCCAGATCACCCACCAAACCCGGTAGGAAAATTGTGCCTCCTTCATATCTCCATGCCCAGCGGGAGGGCTCCAGTGCCCAGATTGTATCCCCACCCCATGCCTAAGCTATCTGCTGTAATAGATTCGTTTTGTAGAGGATTCGTGACAAAATGTGACCCTTCAGGGTACCCACCCTGCCCCCATCTGCTGTCCCCCTGAGTTGCTGTCTAACTTCCACCTCGACCTCAAGTTTCTTCTAAAGGAAGCATTTCCACTTGAGATAGATAGAACAGGGACCAGCTCTGCTCTTCTCTGTCCCTCAAGGCCTATGGCTACAGCTGCCATCACCTAGAGGACATGGGGACCCCAGAGATCATCTAGTCTAAACTGTGGCCTGGGCACATAAAGTGACCTGCCTAACAATGGCAGCAAATTTACTGAGGCAAGATTTGAACCCAGGGCTTCCGAATCTGAATCCAGGGCTCTTGCTAGCAAAGAGATTAACTTTAGCTGATTACAAGTGTATACACACACATATTTTTGTTTCTCTCTGTTTCTGATTCAACCTCTGTCTCTCTCCCTCCCTCTCTATTCTCTCTCTTGTGTCTTTGTCTCTTCTCTTTCTGGCTCTGAGTCTCTCTCTCCACATCTTTGTCTGTCTCTTTCTCTCCTTGGGCCTGTTTGTCTATCTTCCCATCTTCCTCTGTCTGTCTCCATCTTTCCATCTTCATCTGTCTCTGTCTCTCTCCTTTCTGTCCTCTGTCTCTCTGACTCTCTCTCTCCATTCCTCTCTGTCCTTTCTCTGTTTTTCTGTCTCTGTCTCTCCTTCCCCACAACTCTCAATGGGACACCAGGAAAAGGCACACTATGTGATTTTTTTTTTTTGCTAAGTATTTCATAGTCGAAGGAAGATCTGAATTCGAGACTAGAGTCTAGAGCCCTGAATTTCACTCCCAGGCCCCTACCCAGGACAAAAAGTCTCTCCTGTTCTCTAGAGGCTTGTGGGAAAAGCAGTGGATTTGTTGGCAAATGTTCAAATCTCAGCTCTGCTATGTACTGACCTTAGGCAGATCGCTTGACTTCCTTGTCCTGCCTCTGTTTCTTTAGGTGTAAAATGAGGATGTAGGATTAGCTGGTCCCTGAGGTCCTGAGCTCCTATCATGCTGCTGCTTCTCCAGAGAAGCTTCTTGGGGCTCAGTCACCATAAATAGTCCCTTCTCTTTGGCCTCTCAGGGAATGGCAGTGATGGGTCTTTGGCACAGATGCCACCTCTCTCTTCTCTCCCCTCCTCCCCAGTATGATCCACAGTTGTAACCAAGAGGCAGCAGCCCAAAGGGCTTGGCAGGAGCTGAGCTGCCAAAAGCCAGTCTGGGGAGTGGACCAAGAAGCTCTTCACCATTGGCAGACTTCATGGCACAGTGAGTCTGGGCTCAGGTATCCTGGGGAGGTATCAGTGGCTACTGGCACAAAGCTTTGACTCTGTTGCCCTCCCCCTCCCCAGTCTATAGACCTCAGAACTGGATTACTAGAGAGGGCATTCAGATGAGGGGGGCCCCTGGCATGGCCCTAGTCTAGAGGAGGCTGGAGGACATATCTCCTAAGATCAGAAAACTTCTAATCTCAGTGGAGAAATAGTCTACTTTTAGGGTGCTCCCTCTCAGAGATGAAATAGAATCCCTGCTCTCAGGGAGCTTGCCTGATGGGGCGGGGGACCCAAGGATGGGAAAATAAAATTCTTGCCCTGAGGGAACTCTAAGTCTGGATCTTTTGCAAGCCCCTAGGGAAGTCCTACTTCCAGGAGGGAGACCTAGTCTGTCTTTAGAGAGCTACCAGTCGAACATGGGAGACAGAATCCCCGTTCTCAGGAACTTTGAATGAAAGATCTCTCTCTCTCTCTCTCTCTCTCTCTCTCTCTCTCTCTCTCACACACACACACACACACACACACACACACACACACACACACCACACACTTGAGGACACAAGTGATTATAGTAAAATAAAACAAAACAAAAAACAAAAATTAGAAGCTCTGTGGGGATGGAGAGTAATTAAAGTCATATAAACACAGTCAGAGAAAGCTGGAGGCTGAAGGAGGGCTTAGGGCAGACTTTAAGAGGAGATGATGAAGAATAGTAAAAAGAAGTGTGTGATGATATGTGATAGGTGGGAATGGGAGACTTTGAGATACAAAAAAAATTGGTGTCAAGAAACCTGGGTTCTCTAGGCTTCAGAATTCTCAGTTTAAAAAAAAATAAGGCAATAGATTGAGAATCAAAATGTCTGGGAATACACAATTGGTAATTATAACTCTGAATGTGAATGGGATGAACTCACCTATAAAATGGAAGCAAATAGCAGAGTGGATTAGAAACCAAAATCCTACCGTATGTTGTCTACAAAAAACACACATGAGACAGGCAGACATACATAGAGTAAAAATGAAAGGCTGGAGCAAAATCTATTGGGCTTCAACTGAGAAAAAGAAGGCAGGAGTTGCAATCATGATTTCTGACAGAGCCAAAGTAAAAATAGATCTGGTTAAAAGAGATAGGGAAGGTAATTACATCCTGATAAAAGGCATTATAAACTATGAAGAAATATCAGTACTCAACATGTATGTACCAAATGGTATAGCATCCAGATTTCTAAAGGAGAAGCTAGCAGAGCTGAAGGACAAAATAGATAGCAAAATTATACTAGTGGGTGACCTCAACCTTCCCCTATCAGATCTAGATAAATCAAACCAAGAATAAATAAGAAAGAGATAAGAGAGGTGAATGAAATCCTAGAAAAATTAGAGTTAATAGATATATGGAGAAAGATAAATAGGGACAAAAAGGAATACACCTTCTTTTCAGCAGCAAATGGAACATTCACAAAGATTGACCATGTACTAGGGCATAGAAACATGGCAAACAAATGCAAAAAAAGCAGAAATAATAAATGCAACCTTATCAGATCATAATGCAATAAAAAGTTATTAGCAAGGATACATGGAGAGGCAAACCAAAAACTAATTGGAAATTAAATATGATTCTCCAAAATAAGCTAAAGAACAAATCATAGAAACAATTAATAATTTCATTGAAGACAATGACAATGATGAGACTTCTTACCAAAACCTATGGGATGCAGGCAAAGCAGTTCTAAGGGGAAGATTTATATCATTGAGTGCATATATTAACAAATTAGGGAGGGCAGAGGTTAATGAATTGGGCATGCAACCTAAAAAACTAGAAAGCAAACAAATTAAAAATCCCCAGATGAAAACTAAATTAGAAATACTAAAAATCAAAGGAGAAATTAATAAAATCAAAAGTAAAAGAACTATTGAATTAATAAATGACTAGAAGCTTGTATTTTGAAAAAACAGATAAGAAAAATAGTCAAAGGTTGCCCAGCAGCTCTGAATCCTTTTGGCCTTTTGAGGATAGCTGCTTGGCTCACCTAGGAAGCCTAAAGAAATGTGGATGAAGTATGGGAGTAGGAAGAGATTTGGGGGGCACTCAGACAAACGGGGAAAAAATTCCCATCCCAGTTTTAAAGGAGAAATGTCTTTTGAAGTCAGGCACCATCCCAGAGCTCCTTCTGTTCCCGCCTTCAAGTGGTCACTAGTTTCCTGGGAACAGGACCCTGTGGGCCCAGGGCCCTACCATCCTAGGATGTTCAGGTCTGGGCTTGTCCCAGGAGGAAGCCCTGAGCTGGATTTCCTTATCTGAGGTCTAGGATTCTCTCCCTCAGGACAACAGGCCCTAAAGGAGCTGTGTCACCAATGGAGTCAACATAGGGCCTCCATCCACAAGAAGAGAGCATTTGGAAAATGGCAGCATAAGGCATCAATGCAGAGAAATCCTGCCTCCTGCCAGGAGCCGACCAGCTTGCAGATGTGGGTACCCTGGGCAGGAAATGAGTTTTTTAAAAAAATCAACTTCACTAATCAAGATTAGGTTTATTTATTTATTTTATTGGACTTTTATGAGAAAGATCTGGGGGGGTTCTTCACAAACATAACATGAAACCAATGAGAGACAGTTTGAACTGGTAGATGATCTATGCCCTCTCCTGGGAACAGCCCTGTCAGGAGTATCTCCCCCAGGATCAGACCAGGGAGAAATGATGCCTTAGAGGTTACTCTTACTTTCCAGGACCCTTGTGGACCCAACTGAGGAGATGGACACCCCCACTCCCCCCCTCCCCCCCCCCCCCGCCAGGACTGGAGGGCAGATGTGACTCATATCTACACTGTCTCCTTAGGTCTCCCTGGGCCCATTGGAGCATGGCACTGACCAGAGGGATGCCGAGCCATCAGTTGGCTGAGGAGGATAGCACCTGTGCAGGCCCCAGGCCCAGGATTTATGCCATGCACTCTTGGAGACTGGCCATCAGAAGGCACGGCACACTTCGTGCAGATCCCAACACGCTTATGAAGAAGGTGAGCCTAGGGTGGAGGGGACCCAGAGGGGCCTTTCAGCACCCAGGACTGAGGGTAAGGTTAGGAAACAATTGACCTGTATTCCCTAGCCTTCAATGTCTTCTAGTCTAGAATCCAGGCTCAGGGCCACTTCCACAGACTCTGGCAAATCACCCACCACCACCCTGAGTATGGAAACACCTGGAATCTAGAAGCCTCTCACCCTAGTGCTGAGGGAAGGGGAAGGCAGACCATCCTTTGGTCCCTTGCCAGAGTTTTCCCCAGAGAGGCACAGGTACAGGTGATGCAATTTGGGTTATCCCCATTGTGTAAACTTTGGGGCCCTACTACTGGGGGCAGGAGGGCAAGAAGGAATTGGACTAGGACCAGAAGGTTAGCTATTCTCTCATTTTACAGAGGAGGAAACTGAGTCCCAGAGAGATTAAATACCCAGTCAGTGACACATCTGTCACTTTCTATCTCAAAAATATATTTAAGGGCAGCTGGGTGGCTCAGTAGATGGAGAGCCAGGCCAGAAGATGGGAGGTCCTAAGTTGAAATCCAGCCTCAGACACTTCCTGTGTGATCCTGGGCAAGTCACTTAACCTCCATTTGCCTAACTCTCGCTGTTCTTCTTAGAACCGATACTTAGTATGGATTTTAAGAGAGGTAAGGGTTTAGAACAGTGATTCCCAAAGTGGGCGCCACCACCCCCGATGGGTGCTGCAGTGATCCAAGGAAGCGATGATGGCCACAGGTTTTAACTTTTTTTGTATTACATTCTATTCTGAGTTCAAGAAATAGTTTCATAATTTCAAAGTTCAATGTTTCTAATTTACACCTTTCTTTACTATATTTTACGAAAAAGGGAGAAACATTAATACCTATATCTTTACTATTGCTATTAAAATTTTAAAAAAAATAGCACCCCCTGGAAATTAACATTTTTTTCTGGAAAGGGGGCAGTAGGCCAAAAAAGTTTGGGAACCACTGGTTTAGAAGAAAGAAAAAAAAGTATGGTATGGGGGAAGGAAGGAGGGACTGAGATAACCTGAAAATAAATTCTATTGATTTTTAGAAATGTATATATATATATACAGTATGCAGTGAGTTTAGCCCAGCCAGTTTGGTATAAGTCCACTTGAAGTGGCTCTGTGGCCTACACCCAAAGGCCCCCCTGAATTAAGATTTTCCCTTCTCTGCTCTGTCTCAGGCCAGCAACTACTGGACAAGAGCCATAACCCTAGCTCAGGCAAAACAGAAACACTGCAGCCACATTGGACAGAGGAAGCTGAGGAAGATGTCAGTGTCTCTGGGTAAGGAGGGCTGCTCTCCCCAAAGGGCCAGTTTGGGGGAATGAGCATGTCAAGTGCCTGTTCCATTCAGGGGACTGAACTAATTACCTCATTTGATCCTCACCACTCTGGAAGGTAAGTGCTTCTATTATCATTGCACAGAATGCTGGGTCTGGAGGTAGGAAAAGCAGAGTTTGAATCCAGCCTCAGATACTGACTAGCTGTTACAGCTGAGTTTTCTCAACTTTAAAATGGGAATTATAGCATTTCCCTCCCCCAAGAGTTGTGAGATCAAATGAGATATTTGTAAAGTGTTTTACAAACCTTAAAGGGCTGGAAGATGCTGGCTAGCTGGCCAGAACCTCTGAAAGTTTTGAAGGGGACACTGGGCTAAGGGAGAAGGAGTAATTTGAAGAGAGGGGGCAGGTCAAGATGTAAACTCTTTAATTAAGCCCTATATTGTTGAAAGTCAGTGGAGGAATGAATGGCTATTATAGATCTTCCCACTGTACTTTTTCTTTAAGCTCGATTAGTATCATTTGGAGCAAGGGATAGGCAAATGGGGTTGTTTCTTGCCCGGAAACATAGCTAAGAAGTAATCAGTTAGATTTGAATCCAGGGTTTCCTGACTCCAGGCTGGGCTCTCTAGCCACTGAGCCACCTGGCTACCCCTGTCCCTGCCCCTTCTCTAGTTGAATCCCAAGCAAGAGTTGATGATTGGATGCTTTGCCCTTGATTCCAGTCCTGTGTTTGTTCTTTTCCCAGGTGCCCCAAAGCAGGGCTTCCTACTAGCTTCTTCCCCAAGCTGTGTTCTCCACTGTAGTTCCTTCCAACTTTGGCTTCAACTTTACCGTAAACAAGGCAAGGCCAAGGCCAAGGGACTGACCAGCCAGGAGGAGCTTAGGAAGGCTACCAGACAAGGAGGAGGCAGCTCCAGGACAATCCTGATCCCCAAGAGCAAAGACCACTGGAAAGCAGCAATGTTGAAGGGAACATGGCTAGAGTAAGAGCAGCTTGTCACCCAGAACCTCAGAAGTATGCTCTTGGAAAGAACTTGAGAAGCTGTCTAGTTCAATCTGTACCTAAGGAAGACACCCCTTTTCAGGAAAGTGGTCACCTCACTGGTTCTAAGTTCAAATTCTACCTTTGATTCTTACCTGTGAGGCCATGGGCTGGGTCCTGAACCTCCTTGGGTCTACTTTTTCTCATCCATATCATGACAGGTTGTACTAGAGTAGGAGGCTGGCCTCTTTAGTCCCCTTAAGTCCTGGATCCCAAGACAGCTCATTCTTTTTTGGCTAGCTTTCATTGTCAGGAAAATTTTCCTTACCACAAGCCCACTTTTACCAATTATGACTTCTGCCCATTGCTCCCTGGGGCAAGCAGGGAAAGTCAAATCTGTTCCCTGAAATAGCTTTCCCTTCCCCATTAATTTTCCTAAGATCAAACATCTTCAAATCTTTCAACATATCTTCATATGGCATGAACACTATGCTGGGGAAAATCATAATAGAGACTTTGAGATCACTTGCTCATTAAAAGGACACATGGTTGTAGGACTGAAACACTATTCTTAAGTTCATTTCTTTTTATTACGTCTGGCTTGTCATGAACCATTTGGTTTTTTTGGGCAGATACTGGAGTGGTTTGCCATTTCCTTCTCCAGCTCATTTGACAGATGAGGGAACTGAGTTAAACCAGGTTAAGTGACTTGTCCAGGGTAACACAGTGTCTGAAGCCAAATTTGAACTCAGGAAGATGTATCTTCCAAACTCCAGGCCTGGTGCTTTATCCACTGTGTCTCCTCGTTGGCCTCAGAAGTCACCTGGTCCAACCCCTTGTTTTTGATTTTCCTTTTATTTTTTTAAAATTAAAAAAATTTTCCCCAGTTACATGATTCTTGTCTCCCCCCCCCCCAAAGTTGACAAGCAATTTCACTGGGTTACACATATATTATCACTCAAAACCTCTTTCCTTATTGTTCATTTTTGCAATAACCGTTTCTAACCAAAACCCCCAATCATATACCTATATACACAAGTGATAAATCATGTTTTCTTCTGGATTTCTACTGACCTTTTTTAATTCTTAAAGAGACTCAATGATGTCTTTACTTTTTCCCCAATTGTCCTTACTGGAGGTACTCCCTGCTCTAGTGAGCCTTCATTTGAAACAAAAAACAATTAAGCAAAACTAGCATGTTGACATAGGTAGGCATGGGGCCTTGACACAAGGCTTTCTCTCCAGGAGGAAATACCTACAGAGGTGGAGACATGAGGTAATGCTTCGGAGGTTTCACAACCAACAAAGAACGAGGAGATTAGCAGAAGTTTGGCAATGCTGGATAGATGCCCAGAGAGCAGAGCAACTGGCACAGACACTGGTAAGCCTTGTTGGAGGGGATTATTGAATTAGTTTTCCCGAGTCAGAAGGGACCCAGAGGTCACCTCCTCTATTTTAGGCCGGCCAGCCCCAATTCCACTCTTTAAAGATGCCCAATAGACTTTGTAGGAGGCTAAGGGCCTTTTCTCCTGGCTCAGGAGCGTATACCCCCCGTGTCATCTAGAAGTGATGGAACAAGGCAGGCATCTGACATCAGGGAATGGAGGGGGAGGTGGCTCCCTCACTCCTGACCTTGGGCTGCCCACAAGCAGGTCAGGCAGCGGTGGCTGGAATGGGGCTGGGAGATGTGGCGGAGGCGGTGGTTGCAGCTTCAGGTGGGCCTGCATTTGCAAGACTCCCGCATTGGCATCCTCTCTCAGGTACTCACTCTGAGGCCAGGGTTGGTTGGGCCACTCCAGAGATGCCCCCTGCCCCACCCCAACACATACTAAGGAGAGGCATTAGTTTACTATTTAGGCTGTTAAGGGAGGTCTGAAGTGGCTTTTGAGTCTCAAGCCCCAACTTCACCCCTCAGACACCACCCAAGGGTCCTGGTCACGGAAATAGCTGCCACCCCTCGTCCCTTCCCAAGTCTTATTCAAGGCAAGACACAGATGCCTAGTTTGCACAAGGGGGTGCATCCCTCCTTCTGGACCTACTTCCTTTTAAACAGTTCTCTATCTTTCCAGATATTCTGGGTTAATGTATTCTGCTGCTGCCTTGGGGGTTGTGGGGGTGTAGAGGGCTTTTTAGTTAGTTTTCCTAAGGGGGAGGGGATATAACTCAAGGGCAGCTGTTGCCGCTTCTTAGCATGAACAGGCTGATCCTGAGGCTGGGCAGGGAGCCCAGAACAGGAGTAGCTAAAGATAGTGTTTCAGGGAAGCAACAAATGGTTCTCCATTGCCCTCCCGCCCTTGGTTTCAGGCCTTTGGAAGATGGCACCAGAGCTGGGCAGCCCGGGTGCCCAGGAGAGGAAGTACCAGCCAGTTACCAGGGGTTGAGGGGCAGGCCCTTCCTGCTCTGTTGGCGATGCCTCCCTCAGGGGAAGAAGTCCAGCTGTGCCCCATCCCATCCCACTCACAAGAGCTAGCTGGAGAAAAGCCCAGCAAACATGTCTGGTAATGTTTTAATGGAAAGTAGCTGTTAGGGCAGAGACAATAAAATATTATTCCTTTCCCTGCCTTCTTTTTGGTTTTGTTTTTACAGAGGGCCTGACCTACTGTGGGCCAAATATGGAGCATTGTGTTTCAGTCCTGAGGTCTACATTTTACAACTGACACTTAACTGGAGGGTGACCAGGAGGGTGAGGGGACCAGAAACTTGTCATGTGATGACCTATAGAAAAAAAAATGAAAACTTGGGGATTGGGAACATAATGGCTACATAGTGCTTATTTGGAGGGAGTTGAAAACTAAGAGCATCAAAAGCAACCCAGGGATAGATTTAAATTCCCTATAAAGAAAATCCCAGTTGGAGGCTTTCAAATTGACTGGGCAGCCCAGAGTGGTGACTTCTAGGTAGTTGAGTCATTAAGCAGAGGCTGGAGGAAGAAGAAGCACCAGGACACTCAAAGGAGCATTCTGTTCAGGCAAGTGGCCTAAAATGGCTGCCAGAGTCCCCAATTCTGATTTGGGGAGCCTCCTACCTCCAAGAAATAGGCAGTGCTGGCTGGAGTTAGGGTCAGTTATTTGGGGTCAGCCAAAATGGCTCCCATTTCTATTTGTTGCCTCTGTTCTATCTGTTGCCTTCTGTCTATCCCCCATAACAAGATTTTCTTCCTGCTGACCCAGCAGAGGCTCCAAGACCGCTGATCTCAGCTCCACAAGGGGAGCCTGGGGGTGGGGAGGACAGAGACAGGCCTTTCCCTTAACCCTGAGCCTGCCAGATTGCAAGACTGACCCAAATGTGGAAAGTGCTAGTTACTGACATTCATTCACACAAGAGACAAAAATTTTTAGGGGAGGAAGGAAAATGGAGCAGGTTAGACTTGAGCTTGGGTGAGTATGAAGAGGTATAAGAAAAAGCAGCAAATGCCAGGCAGCCCTGGTCAAACATCTCCCTATAAGAATGCAGGCAGGCCCAGCACTGAAAGTGGAAGTAAGGGGCCTGAGACTGTTCCAACAATGTGACTGACCGCTTTGCCCTCAAGGGTCATAGGTTCCTGCTCCCTACCCCCACCCACATGACCCATAAAGAGGAAAGTGAGGGCAGGGACCCCCGCTGAGACCATTTCTGCTTTAAACCCTGTAAGGCATTTTCTTTCAAATCCAGAATCTATGGAAACAAAGGAGCATAGGATAGAAGAGAGAAACCAACATAGTGGATAGAGGGCAAGAACTCTCTGCATGGCTGTTTGACAGCCCAAGGGCTGTGTGTTTGCCTGGCTCTTCCTGCTCAGAGGGCAGATGAGTTTCATGCTTGCCTCTCCTTCATAGATGGGAAAACTGAGGCAAGAACTAGGTAAAGGTCCCTGAGCCAAAAGGATCCCAAAGTCCAGGATCCATGTGTCTAGCCGAACTTCTCCAAATGCAGCGGACATTTCTGGTTTCATCTGGTTATACCTAAACATCCACACATGACCCAGAAAAGAGAATAGGTGGGCAGTGTCTTTGGAAGGCCTAGCTGGCTGACCAGGCACTCTCCCGGTTGCCCTTCCCTCACCAGGAGAACTGAAAGGTGGCACTGGATGGCCATTACATTGTTGCAAGATGGAGTTACTCCCCAATAAAAGGGGAAAATAGCATAACTGTAGTGTGAGAAAGGTCCCACAAGCCTCAAGTACAGAATAGACTCTGGTCGACTCTAAGCAAAGAGGTCAGAAACCAGTCTAGCTGCCATCACTAGGGGAGGTGGCAGCGAGAGCCAGGGCAGGTGTAATGGAATGGGACGGAGAAGAACACAGGGGAAGACAGAAAGGGAAGGATACCCAGGTAGCCCAGCAGCCAGGCTGAGGATGGGGTCTTTCACTACTGGACTGCACTGCTGAGGAGCTCAAAGGTATCTTCTAGGACCTGCCACAAACAGTTGTCCAAGGGGAACTCATTGTCCACTAGGTTGACCAGATGGTAATTGTCATGGATATACTGGATGATCATTCGAGACGGGGATTCTTCTTCATACAGCTTGCCCCACTGCTCAATCCATAGGGCAAAGGCCTCATCCTAGAAACAAGGTCAGCAGGAGCTGTCCTGGGGTTGGACAAGAGGCAGGGCCCAGAGCCCAACATACCTCCCTGGAAAAACTTTTCTTTCCCTTCTTTACCTCTCCCCACTTCTCTCCCCTTTTACAGGACTCTGAGGAAACACTAAAAGGCAGTGCTCCTTCCCCTGCGATGTCTGGTCAGTCTCCCTTAGCTCCATGTGAGTGGCCATCAGTGACTCAGACCCAGAAAAAAAGAGCTGTACCTATAAGACTTTGATGGGAGGGCAGGAGGGAGACCACCAATTTTCAATTCAATTTACCTTCCAAAACATGAAACTGACAGGATCCACCACCGTGGGTTGGATGATCTCTCGCCCGGGGAAGATACCCCATGTCACGGCATTGGGCTGAAGCTCAGGGGCATTGGTGACGTTTTCGCCCTAGGGAGGAAGAAGTAGGGAGAGAATGTGGGGAAGAACAGGAGGGAGTGAGGCACCTTGCAGGGCTCTGGCCGTACACCCACAGCGCCATGCTAGATGCCGCCATCGCCCTTCCCTATGCACTGCCGCACTAGATGCCGCGCTAGATGCTGCCATCACCCTTCCCTGCGTACCTTAACATTGACAATGTGGTAGTTGACACGGAGCTCGTACTTCTTCAGCACCTGGAGAAGAGCCTCCACTGTCTCACTTGAGGTAAAGAACTCCAGATAGGCCTGCAGGGGGAAAGGCAGCCATCACACACCCGTCCCTGGGGCGCCCCAGGAATGTTGACACCAGAGACCCCGTCACACGGGCCTCCAATATTAGCATCTCATACCAGCAAGGGGTAACATGCCAGGGAGGAGGAGGGGGGAGCGAGAGAAGGGGCGAGGGGTGTGCATGGGCCCAAAGCTGGGCAGTATCTGCTGTTTCTTTTTCCCAGAGGGGACAACTTTATGAAAGAAGTGGGATCTGAGGAATCCCATGACCCAAGGAAAGAGGAAGGTCTGACTAGCTGGGAAGGGGATGGTGGGACATCTCCTGACAACATCCTGTAAGACCCTGAGTTTCTATCACTGACTTTCAGGCTTGTGGTTTTCTTTTCCCCCTCAACATCCCTGGGAGGGAGAAGCAGGGCTTCAGTATCATCCCTACTACTCTGTCGTTTCCAAAGCACTGTGAAGTCTCCAGAGGAAATATCTCCATTATACAGATGAGGAAACTGAGACTCAGTGAGACCAAGTGGTCCCAGTAGCTAAGTAAGTATTAAAGGCATATGCTGGCTCGAAGCCTGGTGCTTCTAGCCCTGGGCCATACCAGTGCTTATTCCTGAGGAAGAGAGCACCAGGGAGAGAAGGGCTGCTTCCTCTTTCTGAGACCAAGGGAGGACAAAAACCCTACCTTCTGGAAGACGTAGCCGCCACTGGGGCCCCAGCCCACAATGGGGTCGGTGGATGGCTTCCCGTTGATATTGGGCTGGGAATTGATAGTGAGGATACCTCGCTGGTTCACCTTCAGCAACTCCTCTTTCATCAGGCTAGTCTCAGCTGCTAGGGGTTCATCATTCCAAGGTAAACAGGTCACCTGGGCAGGAAAGTCAAAGGCATGAGCAGGTATGGCACCAAAGGCATCCATGCCCAAAGAATGCCATTTGCCATCCCAGCTGCTTCAGCATGTCACTCTCTCACTTAGCTTCAGATCTCTTCGGATGCTGGCTGCTTCCCCATGGCCTACAAACATGGCTATGTTGCCCTCATCCTCTAGACCAGGGGTTGGCAACCTTTTTGGCCGTGAAAGCCATAAACGCCACTTTTTTTAAAATGTAATTTCGTGAGAGCCGTACAGTGCTCACAGTGCCGCTCCTGTAAGAGTGCCTGAAAAAAAATGGACTTTATGACTCCTGCCATACGTTGCCAACCCCTGCTCTAGAACCTCCTTTCCCTCATCCATCCCTGCTCTCCATCTCCCTGTAGCTCTTCTCTCTTTCCTGACTAAGGTCCTGGAGAGGGCAGCCATAGCCACTACCTCTGCTCTTCCTCTCCTTCCCTCCTAATTCTCTGCAGTCTGGTTTCTGTCCTCACCACTCAACTGAAACCTCTCTCCACAATTACCAACAACCTCTGATAGCCTCATTTTCTCATTGCTCAACCATCTTGTCCTCTCTGATGCCTCTGAGTCTTCTCCTTGGTCTGTCTTCTCTAGGTTTCTGTTACCCTGTTCTCTCTTAGTTTTCCCTCTGCCTATCTGACCAGCCTTCTCAGACTCCACTATAGGACCTTGTCTAGTGTCCAGCTCCTCCCATCCTCTCTCCTGGGCCTTTTTCTCTTCTTTAGATTATGTCACTTGGTGATCTCATCAGCTCCCATGTATTCAGTTCTTGTCTTGAAGCTGATGACCCTAAAGATCTCCTTAAATTAACTCTCCTGATCTCCAGCTGCCTACAGAATATCTCAAACTAGATATCTCAGTCATCTCAGACTTAACATGTCCAAAGCTGAACTCATCTTTCCCCTCAAACCCCACAACCCTTCCTAACTTCCTTATTACTGTCCAGGACACCACCACACTCCCAATCATCTAGGCTCACAACCTCTCAGCTCTCATATCAGAACTAATGCCAAGGCCTGCTGATTTCACCTTTGCATCATCTCTCCAGTTGGACCTTCTCTCCTCTGACAGCCCCTCTCCTGGTGCAGTTCCTTATCCCTGGATTACTGAATAGCTGCTAGGGGGTCTGCCTGCCTCAACTCTCTCCCCATGCTAGGCCTCCTAATTAACTTCCAAAGTGATGTTCCTAAAACACAGCACAGACCATGCTCCCTCGTTTAATAAACTCCAGTGGCTTCCAATCACATCCAGAACTAAATTTCAAGTCCCCTCCTGCTTTCCCAATTGGGCAGCTCCTGGCATGGCCCTTGGACCTCCCTGCAGAGTTGTCTTTCCCCCTCTGCTACAGAGGTAGAGAAAGGGCAGGATAACTAGGCCTGGTAGCAAGAAGAGGGGCAGGTTGGATAGCTGAGTGCAGGCAGGGTCCCAGGCAAGGTCCCACCAACTCACTTTGTAACCATTCTGATTTGGTTCTCCAGAGAGGTAGTAGGTGAACACTTCAAAGACACTTTCTTCACTGGTCAGCTCTTCTCCCCACATCTTCAGCAGCTCTGTCCTGGGGGACTTGCTCTTCAGGCAGAAGAGGTAATAGTCCTTCAGCTCACCAAATGCTGGGGATGAGGAGTTCCCCCTGGAGGAGAATGTAACAGAATCATGGCATAACCCAGAGGCAAGAGAAGCAAAGTCTGGGAGGAAAGGGATGAAGAATGGGGAGAGGGGAAACATTCACCTACCCAGGAGGCTGCCTCCCCAAATCCCACCTCTGGCTCCCAGGAACTCAGTGATAAGCATCCAAGTTCCTTTTTTCCTGTTCTTCCCCTGTAAAACAGGACTCAGCTGCAAATGAATCCAAAGGAAGTTCTTCCTCTACATCTTCCACTGATTCCCCAAAGTGCTCACCAACGACCATTGGGAAATTCATCCCATGCCTGAGTCCGGTAAATGTAACTTTTTGGTCTGGAGGCCCAGAAGATGGGTCGGACATCCTCTACTCGGCGTTTGGGATGGGCACTGACAGCCCATGGCAGAGGACGCCTAGGAGGAATGAGGAAACAGATCTGAGGGGACTGTCCAGCTGCAACAATGCAAACCAGGACGCTCCTCCTCTGCCTGCTTCACAGCAAAAAGTGGGGAAGGGGCAGTTAGGTAGCTTGTTGGATAGAAAGCCAGACCTAGAGATGGAAGGGCCAGGGTTCAAATGTAGTCTCAGATACTTTCTAGCTGTAAGATCCTGGGCAAATCATTTAACCCTTATCACCTAGCCCTTAACCACTCTTCTGCCTTGGAACCAATATACAGTATTGATTCTAAGTCAGAAGGTAAGAGAAGAGGAAGAAACGGAGGAGGAGGAGGAGGAGGAGGAGGAAAAGTTTTATCAGAGATTGAAAGATTTGGCTCATTCAGGTGGCATTTAGGGTTCTCAGCCCTCTCAGCCTATATACATGGTTATCTTGTGGCCCATCCTTCCCACTAGACCAGGGGCAGTAGCATGAATTCACATAAGAGTCCTCTGATTCCATAGTGCAGACATGGCCTTCATTCCCTTCTCCTTAGCTGACTACAGCAAAATCTGACCAAAGAGCCCCCACCTTACCTGGGATCTTCGTTCCACATGCCCAGTCTCTTCAGCACCTCCATAGTGGCCACCTCCCGATTGAGGGTGTAGAAGTGGAGGCCGGGTACCAAGCCACTAGCCAGCAGCTCCTGGCACATGGTCACGGCCAGTTCAATTCCATAGTTTCGGATTGCAGCATCATTGTCCTTGATTGACTCAATCACATCTTTGATTTCCTGCGGCACTTCTAGCTTGGACAGCTTCACCAATTGCCGCAGGGAGTGGTAACCCTGCACAAGATGTGAGAGGAGGAACATGAGAGGTACCCACCCACCTCTCACCCCCAGCCGCAAGCATTTGCCTACCTGCCCCACCCAGTACCTTAGCTGACTACATGTTTAATAAGTCGAGGTGAAGCCAATGAAATCAGCTACACTCCAGGCATTGATTTCTGCCTGCCCTTTCTTTTATTATTGGCCAGGTCAGTCAGGGGCCTGCCATACAGCATTTTTACAACAGTTACAAGATAGAGCTTGTTTACTGCTAATGGGGTCATCAAACTATTAATGATAACAATCCAGCCACACTTGGCAATCAATTCCTTTCAGATCTGGAGATTACTCTGTGTGACTCATGGAAGACAAGTCACAGGCTCCTCTGAGGAACTGTTTTTACCACCATTTTATTTTATTTTTAAAAACTCTTTATCTTCTCTCTTAGAATCAATATTAAGTATTGATTCCAAGGCAGAAGAGCAGTAAGGACTAGGCAATGGGGGTTAAGTGACTTGCCCAGGGTCACACAGCTAGGACGTATGAGACCAGAGTTGAACCCAGGACCCCCTATCTCCAGGCCTTCTCTATCCACTGAGCCACCTAGCTACCCCATCACCACAGTTTTAGGTAATAGATGCAATAATCCTCTTGTGGCCAAAAAAAAAAAAAAAAGTCACAAGGACAAGTTTAGAAGTTTGTTGGCCTCTTCTTTCATAAGCTTGCCTCCAGATGCTAGATGGGAAGGAAAGAAGAAAGAAAAGGAGGGAGGGAGGAAAGGAAGAAGGGAGAACCGATTAAGTGCCTATTATGTGCCAGAAACTTTGCTAGTGGCTTGCTGGTTTTCTGCAAATATGATTCATTTGATCCTCACAACAACAGTGGTAGGTAAGTCCTATTATTATCCTTATTTTACACATGAAGACACTGAAGTAGATAGGGGTGAAGTGACTTGCCCAGGGGTCCACAGCTAGAAAGCATCTGAGGCTGGATTTGAACTTGGGACGCCCTGTGCCCCATGCCTCTGGATAAAGAAGATAAGAGTCTGGAACAAGGTCAGTGAATCAGCTATGGATGCTATAGCTGAAACACTGGAAAGCACAGATGCTCCCCTGGCAGCAGCTACCTTATAGAGGGTAGTGGGGAGATCGAAATGAAGTCCTGCACACAGACAGGCTGCTCTAAGGCTGGCTCACCTTTTCCTTCCCAACCACCCTGTGAGGTAAACAGTGGGAGAGTTACCACCCACACGCTATAGATCAGGAGCTAAAGCTCTGAGAGTCTGGGCCTGCCTGAAGTCCCACCACTGGTCAATGTCCGAGGCAAGCCTAGCACCTAAGCCCATTAGCCTGAGTCTCAGAAAGCCCTTGACAAATGCAGGCGGGATTGGGTTCCATGTAGCTTCTGCTAAGTTCCACTGCTCTTGGGAGCCTGAATACACTCTATAAAAGTCAGTCATCAGGGAGCAGCTAAGTAGTACAGTAGATAGAGCTCCAGGCCTGGAGTTAGGAGGACCTGGGTTCAAATTTGGCCTCAGATACTTCTTAGCTGTGTGACCCTGGGCAAGTCACTTAATCTCCATTGCCAAATCTTGCCTTCTGTTCTAGAGATGTTACTAAGACAGAAGGTAAGGGTTTTAAAAAAAACAAGTCAGTCATCATAATGTTGGGGAAGAGCTTGGCAGGTGGGATTAGCCACTGTGGGGCACTTACCTGGATAGGGAAGATTCCTGGAAGGATGGGACATGTGATGCCTATGGCTGTGCAGGCTTTGACAAAATTGAAAAAGGTGTCCGCCTGGAAGAAGAGCTGTGTGATGATGAAGTCAGCCCCTGCAGACACCTTCTCCTTTAGGTACTGCACATCCTCTTCAAAGCTTGTCGCCTCGGGGTGGCCCTTGGGGTAACCTACCAATAGGGATGGTCATAAGACAGTGATCTCCTTCTACAAGATCACCAGTCTTCAGAGATCACTTAGTTCAACCTGGAATCCAATCTAAAATTTCCCAGACAAGTGGTCCACCACGGACCACCTAATGAAGGGACTGAGAAATGATGACAGATGAGGAATAGTTTAGTCTGGAGAAAGAAAATACTTAGAAGGAACAAGCTAGCCATCTTCTGGCATTTTAAGGGTTTGTCATATAGTCTTCCCAATGCCTTGATGGAGTCCAATGCAATTAGCATTTGCTCAACATGTACTATATAACAAGCACATTGCCAGGTGCTGGGACTTCTCTACTGTTTCAAAAGGCAGAATTAGAAGCTGAACTACAATCTCAGAGGGACTCCAGAGGTCTTCTAGCCTCACCCATACCTGGGCAACAATCTCATCCATGACAACCCAGCCTTCATTTGAAGACCTCTACTGAAGGGAACCAAGTATCTCAAACTCAACATGAATCCATTTCCCCTCAAAATCCCATTTTCTTCAAATTTCATTACCTCTGTGAAGGCTACCCCTCCCTCCTTCTAGGTCACCAAGAAGCCATCCATGACACTCGTAACTGGAGAAACCATGTGGCATTGAGCTAGATTTGGCACGAGAAAGACCTAGGTTCCAATCCTACCTCAGACTGATGCTAAATGCTAAACTAGCTATGTGACCCTGGGGAAGTCACTTAGCCACTTTGATCTTTGATTCCCTCAATTATAAATAAGGGGGCTAAGACTTGATGCCTCTAAGATTCCTTCCATTGCCAGATCAAGGATCTTCTGAACCCACCCACCCAATTAGCTGCCAAATCCTACCAATTCTTCCTCCCCTCCCAAACCTCCCTCATATCCATCTCCTTTCTATTCAGCGCAACATCAAAACTCTCCCACAACTAAAGCCTGAAGAAAAAGAATAGGCTGCCTCCAAAAGAGAGAGCTCATCATCAATGGAAATGGCCCAGGAGAGGCTGGATGGTCAGTTGTTAGGAAGGCTAGAGAAGGGAGTATTCAGAGAAGACTAGACTAAATGACCTGGAAGGTTCCTTCCCAATGTAAGAAACAACAGAGCTTACAATGAAGCCTAACAAAATCAGGATTCATTCCCCAATCTTAGATCATTAGATTCTCCTGGTCAGTACTAGGCCAGGGGTCTGATCAGTGAGCCCAACCACTTCTGTGAATGGGACCATGGACTCACCTGCCACACAGATGTCAAAGTAGTCCCCAAACTCACTGCGGATATGTTTTACCAGGTCCACTGCATGACTGAAGCCATTTTCTTCTTCTTCCCACTCATCACCGGTGGGGTCTACAAGGTTGGGAGAGAGGCTATTACTATAGAGCCTCCCACAAACCCATTCTGTTCTACCCAAGGGGAACCCCTTCCCCCAGTACTGACCACTTTTTAAACTGACCTGTGCCTGAGCTTTTCCTTCCTAACCCCCTCTCACCTGACCTTCCACTCTTTAAGCACACATGAGCTGAACAAGCTCTCAGATACCATAAATTGCAACTTTCCCATTTATGGATTAAAAAAATAGATGCCCAAAGAGGATAAGGGACTTGCACACAGCCACCCAGGTAGGAGGAGGACAGCTAAGGCTGGAACCTATCCCAAATCCCATGGTGTTTCAGGCTAAGCTGTCTTTCAAAAAGAAATTCTTTGATTTGGAACCCAATCCACAGGTTCTCAAACTCATTCTCTACTCTGGCAACTGAGATAGCAAAGTTTGGATATGACCTTCTACTCCAGGGTTGTGGAGAGAGTATAAAGATACGAATTCCTCCAAAAAGAGTCCTTCTAAATCGGATGGGCCTAAAAAAGACAGCTTCCTATGGCAGCCAC
Source organism: Gracilinanus agilis (assembly GCF_016433145.1). Classification (NCBI taxonomy): domain Eukaryota; kingdom Metazoa; phylum Chordata; class Mammalia; order Didelphimorphia; family Didelphidae; genus Gracilinanus; species Gracilinanus agilis. The sequence continues at coordinate 47,000,544 of NC_058132.1, forward strand.
CCAGAGGTACACTAGCTATTCTCACACCTGAGGCCCAAGTCCAAGAATTACACCTTTTAAGAAGTGAATACTTAGGAACAACTAGGAATTGGTTGTAGAGGTGGGGAGTTGCTAAGACAAGGGAACATCAGTACCTTTCAGCCTAGACTTCCAGGCCAAAAGGTGCCTTGACCTGATGACTCTGAGCCAAGGACCATACATTGTTTCTGTACCATGCCTTGCCTAGCCTCACCATCAACATGGTCCTAGCAATGCTACTAGTAGGGGCAGCACCCTAAGCATAACTTGCACAATACCCAGAATGCTAGAGACAGTTAGGGAAGATTAAGTAACTCTGATATGGGAGAAGAAGAAAAGAAGGTGATAACTCTCTTTCCCCTCACATCTGAGAAAACTGGTAAGGGCAGAGCTGGCTTCCTACCTCCTCTCAATGCCAAGATATTTTTTAGGCCCAGCCGCTTGGCCTTGTGAAGATGGCTGGTGATCTCGTCTCGAGTCTGTTGACAGCAGGTCATATGCAGGACAGTCTCCAGGCCACAATAGTCTACAGCTGTGTTGGCGATAATCATGGATGAGGTCTCCTTGTCTGAGCCAGGATCCCCTGCCGGGTGCCAGGTTACGTCCACAAAGAGGGGGCCACCTGCCCCCATTCGGTCAAACCTGTGGGGGTATTTTTTGGGGGAGAAGGTCCCTGGAAGTAGCCCTTCATGCACCAACCCACCATTTCTCCACAGGACCTGCCTACACAGTCCTAGTAGTATTTGGGATAATAATGAGGATGAGGATGATACCAGCACCACTTGGTATTTATAAAACACTTTTCCTTTCCCTTTCTCTTTCCCTACTGCCTTAGGTCAAGGATAGGGGAATCCGTTAAACAGGAATGAGACTCCAGGGGCCAGAGAGGAAAAAGAAAATTCAACCCAGTTCAGCCCGAACGAATTACAGGCTGTCTTGTGTACAGAATCACTGTAGCAATCACAGTACATCATGTCCCTCACTTGATCTATTACCTCTCTGGAGCCTCCGGCTTGGATCTAAAAGTACCACCAACCTGGCACCCAAAGGTTCCTGAGCATAAATAACTTGAATAACTGTATAACAAGGAAAACTTTTCATAAGACAAGTCTTTACAAATTCTTTGTGCCTTAAAACTTAAATAACTTGGGATGGATTTGTCAGAAAAGCAAAATGTTGATGGCACATGGAAATATAGCTTTTAAGACTTTTTTTAAAAAAGTCAATGTCAATGTCAAAACTTTGACAGTTGTCTTTTGTGAACTAGTGGTCAACTGAATTCTCTAGTTCTTTGGAAACATATTCCAAATCGTTAATTTGCAACTTTATAAATCATACTTCTGAGAAGTTTCCAAGTTCTTCCAAAGATCATGGCTGAAGCAAGTCAAACAATGCTACATAACAAGCTAATCTTGGGTTACTTAAGTCCCATGGGGCCTCTGGGCACACCTGACACTAAATGGTCTCCCTAATGCCTGCTGGGCAAAGGCAAGGTGTCAACCCGACTGCCCAGCCCCTCAGCCCTCCAGCTCACCTAGAGATGAGATTAACTGCTCCCTGAGCAGTTCGAGGAGGGAAAAATTCCAAGGAGAACCACTTATCTCCAGATTCCATCCTCCGACGCATCTTCTCCCGGAGTCGCTCATGGCGCTCAGCATCCAGGACAGGAGTGGGGCACCTGGAACTGTCTTTAGAGCCCTCGCTGCCACTACTGCTGCCCTCTGAGCAGCTCCCTCTGGCTTCGTTCACCATGGCTGGATTCCTGCAGCTGTGGGGTGGGGAGGGGGGAGTGAAGGTCATTTATGGCCAGGCCTGAAATATGCCAGTCCCTGGCACCTGAGTGGATGAGAGTTCAGCCAAGGAGTGACTGCATTTTCCCTTCAGGAGGAGGGTTATCTGAGAGGGAGGCTGCCACTGCCTCTGCTCTGAAGCTAGCCTCCTTCTAGCTCTCAGTGGGTTCCTCAGTTCCATCACCAGTAGACCCTTCCCCTGCCTCCCCTCAGGCTTTCCCCAAAACAGGAATATTACTCCCCAATCCCTAAAAGCCCAGTGCGCTAAGTCAGACAGCACAGCTTGGCTACCTGATAGAAGGCGGCACGGAGAATCGCAAGCTGCCAGTCTCCTGAGATCCCATGCTCAGGGACTGACAGCAGTGCCCAAGAGGAGGGACCCTGCCTCTGTGATGTGACATGAGCGGCAGCTCAGCCAGGAAAGTAATGAACAAGGAACAGGGAAGGCAGCCCAAGAGTCTTTCCAGCTAGGCTGGGCCGGCCTGGGCGGAGCAGTGACAAAGGAAGAGCTCAGAGCCAGAGCCAGGCTAGAGGGGAAAGGGAAGGGGGAGGGGGCAGCAGGAGGGGCGGGGCTGAGGCCAGGAGAGCAGGGGGAGGGCGGAGGGAGAGCAGAAACCTCCTGGGGAAAGGGGCAGTGTGGGAGGGAGGCTGACAGAGGGGGAGGGCACCCTGAAGTTCAGGGCCACTGGTTCCATCCGTAGAGAAGGAAGCCGTAGGACTGGCCCTTCCTGGAAGGAATACTGGCTGTTTCTAGGAAAGAGGGGGTGGGGGACCCAGGCACAGGGCTCCTTCCTCTCCATACCACCAAGTCTGTCTGCAAAGGGGCTTTAGATCTGTCTTGGGCATGGCACACAGGAAGGGCTTAATAGGTATCTACCTGCTGATTTGTTGATTTAACCGATTCATAGACATGTTGGCAGCCCCTGCTTCATATCCAGGATTTTTGTCCAAGTATGCCCAGAAGTCAGTGACAGATTTTAGCCTGACAGAAGGAAATACTTCCTAATTAGAGCAGCCCTAAAGGAGAGCAGGGAGTGAGTTTCTCGAGAGAAGACTGGTCCTGAGGTAGGGAGGAATCCTGCAAAGGCCATTCCTGTTCTGAAACTGGATGGATGGAATAGATAACTTCTGAAATCCTGTGATAGTATATGACTGGTCCACTGGTACCAAAGCAATCACAAACAAGAGTCCTGTGTTCCCTTTAATTGGGGAGATTAGACTCACATAACCGAAAAAGTCAATACTGATAGGGTTCAAGCCATAGAATGCCCACAAAGAATGGGTGTGGAAAGCTAAGGCTCAGAGTAACTATTACTCAGTGAAAGATGATTCAGTGAGTGCTGAGGGAAAGAAGGGCAGATCAGCCCAGCCAAAGGAAGGCTAGCTGTCCCCAGGAGGCCTCACCTGACAAGTTCCAGGCTTGCCAGTGAAGGGAGTCAGGACACTGCTGAGCTCAGCACCTGCCTCTGCTCCTGGCCTTCAATCCAACCTCTGAAAGCACTGTGTAACCTTAAAGCCTTCTGAGATTGTGACTTAGTGCAGTCAAGGCCCTCCAGGGTCAGCTTTCATCTGACAATGGCTGGGCCCTTCAATGGTTCTCCCCAGAGACACACAACCAGGTTTTCCAAATAGGAAGGATCCACTCTCCTCTGGACTCAGCACTATCTTGTGCCTCTCCTTATAAATAAAGCACATAGTAGGCACATAATGCTCACTGACAAATTCTCATATTTGGCGCTTCTTATTAAGCTATGATACAAAGTAAAAGGTGATTTGTAGGGTCTTAGCTCCCTCCCCACAACTACATATTCTTTAAAGGTAGATACTAGGCTTATGTATCTTTGCACTAAGTTTTATGGGCAATTAGAAGCTTGAAAAACATAGAAACTGCATTGCATGAGTGGCATCCACACTCTTTATTTCCTGTCTTTTTAAAACAAGGCCATGGCCCCAAAGAGCAAGAGTACGGCTATGTGCAGGGGTGTGCTGGTAAATGGTTCCCTTTAAAAAAAATGCATCCACAATACTTTTAAGATTCATCTGCATCACTGACATTCCTCCATCACTTTCTTGAGTCTAGAAGTCAACAAAACAACTTGAGCGCTGAGTTTTCCTTAAACAATCGGCTCTGAGCTGATAAGCTGGCTCTGGCATGTACCCCTTTGTGGGTATAATCTGAACTTCCATGGACACCTTTCCTCATAGGAAGCCTGTTGAGACTGAGACCAGTTTTCCAGAAGGTCTTTGATCAAATCAGATTGCTGGGGACTACAGAATGACAGAATAGCAGGTGCTAAACCCCACTTCCTCTTTTTCTAAGGTCCCAGCTGAGGAAGCTGGTTTATGAGACTGTAAACCATTCAGGTTTTAATTCTGTGTGGAGTGAGAAATTAGTGTATTATTCTCAGATTATTAATAATTAATATCTACTCCTAACACCCCAGTAGAAGCTTGTCCTCTACCCTATCCTTTTTCCTTCAGGATACACCCCACCCCTATCCTTCTACCTGCTGGACAAAGACCTTATAGCTTGTAAGTGTTTTGGATTGGGTCTTTGGAGTTTGCCTGGGAACTTGCCTTTGGGTAGTGATGGGCAAACTTTTTAAAGAGGGGGCCAAAGGAAATGCTCATCTATCAGTCTGTTTCTAAGGCAACTCTTTGAAGTTTCATTGTATTGTATCCACTCATTATATTTGTCAGATTAGGAATAACATCTAATGATAGAACATTTCAGGGGGCCTCATCTGGCCCTCCAGCCTAGTTTGCCCATCACTGCCTTAGGGAGGTCCCAGACTGATCTTGTCTTAAAAGCTGAAGTACCCAGTGATCAAATATGAAGTGCCCTTTTGTCTTAGAGGTTTCTCCCATTGTATCAGAGGCTTCTCCCAGGAGGTCAAGCCCCAATGGCAGGAATGATCCTTTACATCAGCCTCTCCCAGCCCCGAACTCCTTCTCTCTTTGTATAATATTCCTGTCCTTTATTTCTGGATTAAATCAGTTCAGGCTTGATGGTATCAGGATTTTCCTACAAATAAGGGATTTTTCCATAAATTTTTGGGCATTTGTCTTGGGTCAATGACTTAAGGCAGTACCCCGCATTCTCCTTTTCATTCTCATTCTCTCTCTCTCTCTCTCTCTCTCTCTCTCTCTCTCTCTCTCTCTCTCTCTCTCTCATATTTCCCAATTTAATATCTCTACCTTGCTGTAAATAAAAGCTACTATCATCCTTGTGACTTAAGGGTTAATTATTTTATAGTGACCACAACAATAATTTTTTAAAATTCTTATATTTGTCAAACCCATTTTAATTATTACATTATCAAGAAAATTCCAAATGGGTACACAAAGGGTCAGACTTGGCTAACAACAACAAGGTCCTAAGACCTGAGTTCAAATTCTATCTTGCATATTTAATCTTTTTGCCCCAGTTTCCTCAACTGTAAAATGGGTATAACAGTGTGTGAAATAGAAGTTTAAGGGGCCTTGAAATATCAAGGTTTATCCTCTAATCACTATTTAAAAAGACTGAGGAAAAACATCTTTAAAATGGAATGCATTTTTTTTTTAGCTACATGGAGCAATATCTCAATCATAGACCTGAGACAATGTTCCCCAGATTTACAGAGAGAGAGAGAAACAGAGACACAGATACAATATTTCAAGGTTTACAGAGACACTCTTAACTTATTGGAAAATACAATAGACACATTCAAGCCTTCCTTCCAATTAACATTTCAAGAAATGGTGAAGAGGTGGAGGCAGAGGTTTTAATCCAGAAATAATTAGCAGGAATATTAAATTGAATAGCTTTACACTGGATACAAAGAGAGGAGTTCAGGGCTGGATTACCAGGGAGGCCTGAAACTATGGGAGAAACTTCTAAGTCAAAAGGGTATTTAAGATTTGATCATTGGGTACTTCAGAGTGTAAGACAAGATCCAACTCAAAGGCTATAAGGCCTTTGTCCTGCAGGGAGAAGGATGGGGTGGGATAATCTTGTCTTGAAGAGAGATGGATGGGGTGTGGGGAGAGGGGAAGAGAACCAACTTTACTAACTTCTTAGAGATATTAATAATCAATAACTTGAGAATAACACTCTAATTTCTCACTCCACACAACAGTACCACTTATCTCACAAAGTTGTGAGATCAAATGATATAATATTTATAAACAATTTAGCGCAGAGCTTGGCACACAATTGGATGCTATATAAATGCTTATTCTTTCCCCTAGGCAGTCAACTAGTATTTATCAGGAATCTGTTAAGCTCCTGGCACAGTGTTAAACTGGAGATACCAAGAAAGGTGAATACACAGGCCCTGTTTACAGGAGCTGTCAGTTTAAAGCCAAAGCCAATAGGCAAACAGCTGGGTATAAATAAAATAAATTCACCTAGTAAAATAGATGTTAATCTTCGAGGGAAGACATTAGTTAGCACTGAGGGGGAAGGGGCCGGGAAGGATGACTCACTTCCTCCCCTGCCGGGGTCTAATGCAGGTCAAGTAGTGATGAGGGTAGTGATAGAGACAGGCTGGGAAAGGATAGGGCAGCAGGAGGGAGGGAAATAGGCAGAGGGGTTAGGGAAAGGAATCATAGGTGCCTCGGATCGTGAAGACACACCACAAAGGAGCCAGATGGGGAAATGGTGACGGGGCAGGCACAACAGGACAGGGACGGGAGTGGAGAGATGACCACGAGGTGGGGGGCAGGGCCGGAGGACGGGTGGGGGAAGATCTGGGGCAATAAGCATTGAGGGTTGGAAGGATCTTGAAGAGACATGCACGAGGTATACGAAGGAACATAGGGAAACAGGCATGAGGGATGGTGGGTCTTGGGGAGACAAATACTCGGAATGGGAGTAATCTAGGGGAGACAAGCACAGGAGATAGAAGGGATCGTGGGGAGACAAGCATGAGGGTTACGGAGGATCACGGAGAGACAAGTACGGCGGATGGGCGGGGAAGGCTCTGGAGAGGCAAGAATGGGAGATGGAGGTGACAAGAACACAAGCTTGGTGTGCAAACATGGGGGATGGGGGCGAGATCATGGGAACACAAGGACCGTGAATTGCCGGGGGGGGGGGGAAATCTCGGGGTGATAAGCACGGAGGAGGGGGCGAGGCAAGGAGGACCCAGTCAGAGGACGATCCAGGCATGGGCTCCTTCCTCCTCCCCGCCAGGTGACCCACCTCTCTGGTAGCCTCCAGTCGC
>NC_058132.1:47010514-47027661 GCF_016433145.1 Gracilinanus agilis
CCCATTTTAATTATTACATTATCAAGAAAATTCCAAATGGGTACACAAAGGGTCAGACTTGGCTAACAACAACAAGGTCCTAAGACCTGAGTTCAAATTCTATCTTGCATATTTAATCTTTTTGCCCCAGTTTCCTCAACTGTAAAATGGGTATAACAGTGTGTGAAATAGAAGTTTAAGGGGCCTTGAAATATCAAGGTTTATCCTCTAATCACTATTTAAAAAGACTGAGGAAAAACATCTTTAAAATGGAATGCATTTTTTTTTTAGCTACATGGAGCAATATCTCAATCATAGACCTGAGACAATGTTCCCCAGATTTACAGAGAGAGAGAGAAACAGAGACACAGATACAATATTTCAAGGTTTACAGAGACACTCTTAACTTATTGGAAAATACAATAGACACATTCAAGCCTTCCTTCCAATTAACATTTCAAGAAATGGTGAAGAGGTGGAGGCAGAGGTTTTAATCCAGAAATAATTAGCAGGAATATTAAATTGAATAGCTTTACACTGGATACAAAGAGAGGAGTTCAGGGCTGGATTACCAGGGAGGCCTGAAACTATGGGAGAAACTTCTAAGTCAAAAGGGTATTTAAGATTTGATCATTGGGTACTTCAGAGTGTAAGACAAGATCCAACTCAAAGGCTATAAGGCCTTTGTCCTGCAGGGAGAAGGATGGGGTGGGATAATCTTGTCTTGAAGAGAGATGGATGGGGTGTGGGGAGAGGGGAAGAGAACCAACTTTACTAACTTCTTAGAGATATTAATAATCAATAACTTGAGAATAACACTCTAATTTCTCACTCCACACAACAGTACCACTTATCTCACAAAGTTGTGAGATCAAATGATATAATATTTATAAACAATTTAGCGCAGAGCTTGGCACACAATTGGATGCTATATAAATGCTTATTCTTTCCCCTAGGCAGTCAACTAGTATTTATCAGGAATCTGTTAAGCTCCTGGCACAGTGTTAAACTGGAGATACCAAGAAAGGTGAATACACAGGCCCTGTTTACAGGAGCTGTCAGTTTAAAGCCAAAGCCAATAGGCAAACAGCTGGGTATAAATAAAATAAATTCACCTAGTAAAATAGATGTTAATCTTCGAGGGAAGACATTAGTTAGCACTGAGGGGGAAGGGGCCGGGAAGGATGACTCACTTCCTCCCCTGCCGGGGTCTAATGCAGGTCAAGTAGTGATGAGGGTAGTGATAGAGACAGGCTGGGAAAGGATAGGGCAGCAGGAGGGAGGGAAATAGGCAGAGGGGTTAGGGAAAGGAATCATAGGTGCCTCGGATCGTGAAGACACACCACAAAGGAGCCAGATGGGGAAATGGTGACGGGGCAGGCACAACAGGACAGGGACGGGAGTGGAGAGATGACCACGAGGTGGGGGGCAGGGCCGGAGGACGGGTGGGGGAAGATCTGGGGCAATAAGCATTGAGGGTTGGAAGGATCTTGAAGAGACATGCACGAGGTATACGAAGGAACATAGGGAAACAGGCATGAGGGATGGTGGGTCTTGGGGAGACAAATACTCGGAATGGGAGTAATCTAGGGGAGACAAGCACAGGAGATAGAAGGGATCGTGGGGAGACAAGCATGAGGGTTACGGAGGATCACGGAGAGACAAGTACGGCGGATGGGCGGGGAAGGCTCTGGAGAGGCAAGAATGGGAGATGGAGGTGACAAGAACACAAGCTTGGTGTGCAAACATGGGGGATGGGGGCGAGATCATGGGAACACAAGGACCGTGAATTGCCGGGGGGGGGGGAAATCTCGGGGTGATAAGCACGGAGGAGGGGGCGAGGCAAGGAGGACCCAGTCAGAGGACGATCCAGGCATGGGCTCCTTCCTCCTCCCCGCCAGGTGACCCACCTCTCTGGTAGCCTCCAGTCGCGCGCGGCGGCCGCCTCAGCCATGACCCTGGAAGGTGGGAGGCAAGCCGCAGCACTATTTGGGCTGGGGGCGTGGAGCTGGAGGGAGTCGAGCCAGGAGGCAGGCACCGCCTCCTCAGCCCGGGAGCCCAGCCCTCCCGTCTTTGCCCTCCTCTGCCCGACCCCGCCCCTCCGCCACTAATATGGCGGCACCCTTGAGGGCCGAGACAACTTCGTCACATGACATAGGTCGGAAGCCGACCACGCCCTCTTGCTTTCCGGCCGTACCCACGTGACATGGGCCGGTCTGGTCACGTGACGCACTCGATCTCACGCGCGCCTCGGGCGGGGCTGTGGGGGAGGGGGCGCCGGGAGTCTGGAGGGGCAGAAAGCAGAAGCGGCGGCCGAAGATGGCGGGGTGCAGGGGCGCCCTGTGCTGCTGCTGCCGCTGGTGCTGTTGCTGCGGAGAGCGCGAGAGCCGCACCCCAGAGGAGTTGGTACGGGGCCGGGCAAGGAAACTGGGCCCAGGCTGGGTCGAGCTGGGCCGGGCCCGGGAGGGGAGGGGACGGGGCTGGGCCTGGGGCGTTGCTAAGGGCCCGGCGGTTGCTAGGGAGCGGCGGCGGGAGGGGGCGTAGCCTGGGTCTGAGTAGCCCCTCCCCCTCTTCTCTCTCCTCCCCTCTTCCCCCGAGGGCTGCACCCCATCTCCCACCTTCCTTTATTATTCCCTCCGCCATAGTTATGAATGAGAAGAGAGTGAAGCTAAGGGTCTCCCTAGGTGACCTTGGGCAAGTCACTTCCCCTCTCCTGGCCTCAATTTCCCCTGCTGTAGACCCTGTGGTAGGGCTTGGCAATCTCTAAGTTTCGCTCTTGAGGGGATTCCCGCTCCTCTCCTATTTCCTATTATGCGTGTCACGCTTGTATCCTATAAGGAGAGAATGGGACAGCTCCTGCCCTCTGGGAGCTCACTTTCTTTCCCTCCAAACTTTTGTCCAGAGCGCTTTACAGGGATCCAGCTGCCCTTGGCACGTGGATCAAGTCATGTCATCCCTCATGCCTGTCTAGAGACATGAGCCCCTCATCTGAGACCCTCTGTGCCCTCTAGAGGCAAGTCAATTCCCCTCTCCAGGACTCAGTTTCCCCATCTGTAAAACCTGGGATTGTACTAGCCAATGAGGCTTTTTGTGCCTTATTGATACCATACATTCACCTCCCAAATATGCTAAACACCTCCCACCTCTTGTCTTTGCTCACTATTTTCTGGGATCCTTTTTTTACTTTTTCCTTTTTGAATTCTTGACTGTCCTTAAAATCCTGCTCAAATACCATCACTTCTATCTAGAATGACTCTTCCTGTTATATTCCCAGAATTTAGTGCTGGAAGGGACTTCAAGGATAGTAAAGAACTTGAGACAGTTCAGTGTCTTGGACAAAGTCACAGTAGACAATATGCCCAGATTCTTTGTCTCTATATTATGCTCCCTCCACATTCTACCATATTGTCTGCCTCTCCAAAGCACTTGGATTTATAGCTCTCCAGTGTATTTCCACTTGCTGTATTGTGCCATGTAGTTATCACAATTAAACCGAAAACTCCCTGTTAATAACTTTGTTTCTCTTGCAAGTCTAAACCCAGAGCTCTGCATAAAAGCCATTAATAATATTTGGTTTATAGTATTGCATTTATATTGTAACCTGACAAAATAGAGGTTAAAGTTACTGTTATCCTATCTCAGAGTATGAGTTCCTTATCTCAGATTGAGTGGGTTTAAGCTTCATTACCAGCTTGGAACCTGGCAGTGGTTTTTTTCTGTTATTCAGGATAGAACAACTTTTAGGTTTTCTGTGTATAGCATGACTTTCTGAGAATTATGGATTCCTGCATTCAAATTCTGTTTAATTGACATAAAAACAGAAAATAAAACAACTCCCCACACTCTTAAGAATTTATATTCTGGGGAGAAGAGGCTGTAGAGCTTTTTTTTAAATAGCAGCTACAGACTTTTTATTTCATAATATGAAAGGTACAGTTTTATTGAAATTGAAGTGAGATTGGGGGGGGGGAGCACATAAGAATGAGTTATATGACTAGAACACACAGATAAGTAAATACAAAGTAATTAGAAACAAAGTATTAATCAGCTAGGTTACTATATTTTTAAATCTTTTGTTCGTATGGTGTTTGTCAATTTTCAGATCTTTTGACTAGGGTTTTTCCCACTTAATGATGGCCTAGCACTAGACTGTTTCAATATAAGAACTTATGTGTGGGGCAGGTAGGTAGCAGAGTGGATAAAGTGCCAGGCCTAGAGTCAGGAGGACCTGCATTTAAATCAGGCCTCATATACTTCTTAGTTTCATGACCCTCGGTAAGTCATTTAATCTCAATTGCCTAGCCCTTGCTGATCTTCTTTCTTAGAATTGATATTAATACAGAAGATGGGGATTTAAAAAAAAAAACAACTCATGTCTATTTCCATTTTCATTCTGCTTAAAACTGTCTTCTGGGTATATTTGTATAGACTATCCTTGGAGAAACTCAGGAAGAAGATGATGAGATCCTTCCCCGAAAGGACTATGAGGTAAGGTTCTAAAAGTTGATAACTTTTGAGTGGTCTCATCAGTTCTGATGAACACACATTAAATTGTGCTAGAAATATTTTAGAGCCAGTGAGAGCTGGGTTCAGATCCTGGCTCTCATCACTAGTTATATGACCTTCAATAAATTGCTTAGCTTCTTTCACCTTTAATTTCTTAGCCTGTGTAATTTGGGACCCACCTTACAGGGTTATTGTGGGAGAATTGCAAATCTTGAAGTGCTCTATAAATAAATATAAAAATTCTTACTGGTGAGTGGTGTAGAGGAACCTCTTCTAAAGTCTTCTGTGTGGCCTGGAGGTGATCCTGTGGTTCTTGAAGGCCTTGCCAGTGAAGTCTAAACTCTGGCAAGGGCCATCAAGCTAGAACTGCTTCAAGTATGACTAATAACTATTTCTTTTATCCAAGGATGAATCTAGCTAAATTTGGAATGGTTTTACATCAGGAGAATCGCAGGTCATTTATTTTTTTTGGCCATAGCAGCTCCGAAAGCCCATCTGCTAAACTGTACAGTTCTAATCTGCTTTGGTCAAGGGAACAACAGCAGCCAAATGAGGAAGTATCAAAATATTGATATATCAAGACATTAAGTCATCAATCACTTAAGTACATACTATGTGGCAGGTACTGTTCTAGGGGCCTGCCATCTAAGGGGAGAGAGAGCATATATCAGTGATACCATGCAAGATAAATATGAAGGAGATGGGAAGTAACTTTAGAGGTGGTGCCACTTGTAGCTTTTGGGACCTGGAAAGCCCTCTTCAGGGAAGTGGTGCTTGAGATAAAACTTAAAGGAAGCTCAGGATTCTAAAGAATCCCAGGTTGGCTGGAGAACATTCTAGCACAACTGCTGAGGCACAGTAATGGGTGCTCCATGCAAGGACCATCGAGGAGGATGGTATGACTGAACTGTGGAAGAGAATAAAATGTAGAAAGATTGGAAAGGTGAGAAGAGACCAGGTTGTGATCATGCTAGACAAGGCTTTATACTTGATCCTAAAGGTCATAGGGAACCCCTGGAATTTATTGAGCAGGGGAGGTAGGGAGAATTATGAGAAGGGTGACATGGTCGGACTTGTGCTTCCTTTAAATTTCAACTTCTACTGAAAACCTTCCTCAATCCCTCTTCATTCTAGTGCCTTCTCTCTGTTTATTACTTCCATGTATATTATCTTTAGCTTGTTTTTTATATATATGTTTGCATGTTGTCTTCCCCACCAGATTGTACTCTCTTTGAGGGCAGGGACTCTCATTTGCCTCTTTTTATCACCAGGCTCAGCACAATGCCTGGAATATAATATTAATAAATATTGATTTTTCATGCCTTAGAAAAATCATGTTGTCAGCTAAGTGATAGACTGGAATGAGGAGAGGCAAGGCTGGAAGAAAAATTAGGAAACTGTTGTAAAATTCTTTACATAAAAGGTGATGAAGGCCTGAACAAGGAGAGTAGCTATCGGACTGAAGCAAGGGGGACATACAAGATAAGAAATTGGAGAAAGAAATTATAAGACTTGACAACTAGTTTAATATGTGGAGTGACAATGAAGTGTTGGCTGAGAGGATGATTGTATCTTAAGCAGGAAAGAGGAGCTCAGAAAAAGGGGGGGGGGGAGATAATGATTTCTGTTTGGGACATGTTGATTTTGACATCCCTTCCAAAGTTCGGTTTGGGATGTCTAATATCATTGTTGAGACTGAGGCTGGATCTGTATATCTCAGAGTGATCTGCTTGGAGATGAACCCATAGGAACTGATGAGATCACTAAATAGAAGACAGCCTGGCCCCATTACCTGCTTCTGTTGTAGAACTTATGAATATAAAAACCATTGTGAGATAAGCCCAGGACTGTCCAAAAACTGGCCACTGCACCCTCCTAGAGAGAGAAAAAAAGAGGGCCCAGGACTGAGCTTTGGGGAAGATCCACAGTTAGGAGAGATGACTCCTTGGAGGAGCATGTGACAGGTCAACATGGATGAGGTCTATGAGGGTGGAGAAGGGAGTGTTTTGGGAGGTGGAGGAGAGAAGAAAAGGTGTGGGGATTAGAATGGGAAATTAATTAGGGAGGAGCAGTAGGAAGTCCCTTGCTGGAGAAAGGATATGATTGAGATTAACCAGTGGACATTCATAGTGGTCCCAGTCATTGTAGTTTCTGTACAGCTTAAACAAGCTACACCCGTTGATTTTTTAAAATTAAATTAAATTATATTTATATATCCCCTTAAGGGTCAAGCAAAACTTTTTGTTATTGTTTTATCTTACTGTTTTTGAAAACATTTCAAAAATGCCCAGTCCCTTTTTTCAGGCTTAGGAAGTAGAGGATGCTAGATATTAGTAAATCTTTCTTTGAAGATCCTGCAAGGTCTCAGAACTATTATTTTGGCATTGTTTATCATTGTAGAATTTTTTTTTAACCCTTACCTTCTGTCTTAGAGTCAATACTGTGTATTGTTTCGAAGGCAGAAGAGCTGTAAGGGCTAGGCAATTGGGGGTTAAGTGACTTGCTCAGGGTCATATAGGTAGGAAATGTCTGAGGCCAGATTTAAACCTAGAACTCCTATCTCTGAGCCTGGCTCTCAATTCACTGAGGTACCCCTGTAGAATATTTTAAAGGGTGTGGAGATTGTACTGAATCAGGCCTCCTCCCAGGAAGTACCCTAGAAGTTTTATTTTTTCTTTATTCTAAAAAAGAAGTAATTTTTAAAACCCTTATATTCTGACTTAGAACCAATACTGTGTATTGGTTCTAACTGTGTATTGGTTCTAAGGCAGAATAGTGCAGCAATGGGGGTTAAATGACTTGTTCAGTGGCACACAGCTAGGACGTGTCTGCAGCCAAATTTGAGCCCAGGACCTCCCAACTCTAGGCCTGTTTCACAATCAGATTCACTGAGCCACCTAGCTGCTCCCTCTCCCCTCTCCTCCCTCAAATAAGTACTTTTTATGTATTTGCTATCTTCTTGAAGAGGCCTTTCTAACCTCCTCCTCCCTCCGTTGTGCTGTCCTTCAGCAGTTGTCCTCCATTTACAAGGTATATAGCCAGGATGTAGCATAATTGGCATGTTATCTCTCCCACTAGAGAGTAACCCCCTTGAGGGCCAGGATCATGATTTTCCTTTCTTTATATTCTCAAAACTTAGTTCCACTGTGCCTGACACATTTTTGTTCAGTCATATCCAACTCTTTGCGACTCTGTGGACTGTAGCACACCAGTGCTGTCTGTTGGATTTTCTTGGCAAAGATAGTGGAGTGTTTTGCCATTTCTTTCTTTGACTCATTTTACAAATAAGGAAACTGAGGCTCAGAAGGGGTGGCTTGTCCAGGGTCACATGTTGGAGGCCAGATCTGAATTCAGGTCATCTTGACTACAGGCCCAGTTTTCTATCCACTGAGCTGCCTAGCTGTCTCTTCCTGACACAAAGAAATCATTTAGTAAATGCTATTTGACTGACTGACTGCCTTGTCATCTTCCTTTTTACGTTTTCCTCCAAAAACTTGATTGCAGAAGAAAACTAATTAAATGAAAGTATAAATTTTTTAAAGTTATCTACATCTTTTATTTTTAGTTATTTTATACATCTCTTCCTCCTCTCTTACCCAGTGAGCAATCTCTTTTAATAAAAGCTAAAAAAGAAAGGAGGTAAAAGAATTCTGTAAAACTAACTAGTACATTGAGTCAGCTAGTTGGTAAAGTGGATAAGTTGCTGGGCCTGGAATCAGGAAAATTCATCTTTCTGAGTTCAAATCTGGCTTCAGATACTTTAGCTGTGTGATTCCGAGCAAATCACTTAACTCTATTTGCCTTAGTTTCCTCATCTGTAAAATCCTCGTCTATAAAATGAGCTTAAGAAGGAAACCACTCCAATATCTTTGCTAAGAACCGCACACACCCCTTCCCCTAGTGGGATCATGAAGGGTTGGACCTGACTGAACAAAAAACAAATTTATTGCTAACCAATATGACTAAATTTGCAGGATTCAATATCCCTAGTCTCCCATCCCCACAAAGAAGAGAGAGAAGTTTTAAGATTTTGCAAAAATATTAAAAAGCCAATTTTAACATTTCTTCTGAATTGTGCAGTTCCTTTCCAGGTATTGTGACTTGTTCCTGTCATGTTTAGACCTGTCTATACTATTTTTCTCATGTATCATTTTTTCAGAGTTTGGACTATGATCGTTGTATCAATGACCCCTACCTGGAAGTGCTGGAAAGCATGGATAATAAGGTAGGGTGTGATTTCTTGATTTGTCAGGAATTTAAAGACCTTCAACACTTTCTTCTTCTTGTACCAAATAGTATTCTCCTTTGCTTCAACTGTGTTCCTCAAACTCGTCTTGAGGTAGTACATTTCTTATATCCAGGTCTTTATCTTGCTAATTGGAGCCTCCTTTCTTCTTCATATCTACCTGGTCCAGAGCCTTAATAATCAACCGGACCCCAGTATGGTTATTATCTTTTCTTGTCGTCTTTGCTATCCAAATGGAAATTCATCTGAAAATTTCATCTTTCTTGAAAGGTTATGTGTTTTTTTTTTTAATGAAGCACTGTTTTTATCTACACAGAAGGGTCGAAGGTACGAGGTGGTGAAATGGATTATGGTGTTTGCTATTGGAGTCTCCACTGGCTTGGTAAGAAAATTGGGTATGAGAGCAGGATTAGGGCAGGAGCTAGCCTGGAACCAGTGAGCTAAGGAGGAGAGTTGTGAGACAGCAATAGCCTATCCTCAGTCATTGGGGCTTTTTGTAGTCCTTATGCTTTATGAAATTGGGTTGGGTTAGGGGGACATACATAAAGTATTGTACAACTCAGAGACCTGCCCCACTCTCAAATGGTGTAGCATTTCCTAAATGCTTCTTGGCTGGAGATAATGATGTTATGAGACCAGTATCAGGATCCAGTAGCTATTGAGCTGCCCTTGTGAGGAAGGAGCAGTTCCTTCTCTTCCAGCAGAATTATGTCCATTTGGTTCTAAATAGTTGTTCATTTGGGTTAAGGTAATCCTGTGGAATGGGGTCTTTCCTTTAAATTAAGAGGATTACTGACCAAAATTGTCTCAGTGCTTACTATTTGCAGCAGCTACTTGATGCTGTTGATGATGGAGAAAGAGACAAAATGTAGTTTTTGCCTTTAGAGAGTTTATAGTCAAGGAAAGTAGGCTGCATGCACATATAACTAGGAGAGGGGAGAATATGGTACTTGAAAGAGAGGCCTCAGCAAAAGGTTATTGGTGATGAGAGCAGATAGAGATGTGAGCAGGGAGCAGAAAGAACAACTGTTGAATTCCACATCCCAATTCATGTACTGCTTCTTTATTGACCAGGTGGTAGAGGATTATGGGTAAGGACAGTGGGTGTGACTCTGTGGCTCAGTGGGTGTGCTAGATGGCAGTGCTTGCTAGCTATCCTCAGGGAGCTCCCAAGTACTGTCCCACATTAAAGAGCAGTGGTGAAACTAGACACCTATTCCCAATAGGAATAATTGCAAATGTAAGTGATGATTTATCATCATTAGCCCTGAGGAGGGTTGTCAAAGTATTTCATAGGTTTGAATTTGGCAGGTCACAGAGATCCTATGGGTCAAACCCTTCTCCCAAATTGGCAGATGTGGAAACTAGGCCTAGAGATGCTAGTTGACTTGCCCAAGATCTCTTAAGTAAGCAGCAGGTAGGATTTGAACTCGGGTCCTCTCCAAATCCAAGACTCTTTCTTCATGACTATGAGAGGAAGAAGATGACTCAATGCATCCCTTGTTATTGACAGGTGGGCCTCTTTGTGGACTTCTTTGTCCGCCTCTTCACCCAGCTCAAGTTCCGAGTTGTAGAGACTTGTATCCTTTATGTGATTTCTAATGTTACTAGAGTTTCTTTCATGGTACTATTTATTGGCCATTTGGCTTTTAGATATACAGCCCAAATCAGACTTTTAGCAAAGTGATGCTTGAAGGTTTTCTGGGAATTTAAATCTTTGAAAGGAAGAATAAGTTTCTTTTTTTAGATAGTATTATTTATTTTATTAAATACTTTACATTTATATTTTTAAATTTTTAGTTCCAAATTGTTTCTCTCCCTCTCAATCCTCCCTTGAGAAGGCAAGTAGTATGACATCTATAATACATATGAAATCATGAAAAATAAATTTCCATATTAGCCATGTTATAAAAGAAAACATACACACAATAAAGGAAGTGAAAAAAGTGTGCTTCCATCTGTAATCAGAGTTTATCAGTTCTCTCTCCAGAATCATATCTCTCCATATCCAGGTTTATATTTCATCATGGGGTCCTTTGGAATTGGAAAGATGTGTTCCTTTTTTTAATTTTATTTCCCCCCAATTACATGTAAAAATAGTTTCCAACGTGTTTCAAAGAATAGTGAATCTCGAATTCTCTCCTTCCCTCCCCTCCCCCACCAATTGTAAGCATTCTCATATATATTTTACATGTGCAATTACAAACTTTTTCATAAAAATCCTTTTGCAGAAGAAAACTTGAATGAAAAAAATTAAGAAAGTGAAAAAAGTTTTCTCTGGTCTGGATTCAGACTCCATCAGTTCTTTTTCACTCGAAGCAGATAGCACTTTTTAGCATGAGTCTTTGGGGATAGTTTTGGATCATTGTATCACTGAGAGTAGCTAAGTTATTCCTAGTTGTTCATCATGTAGCATTTGGAAGGACAAGTTCTTAAAGAATAACTGAGCTGTCCCATAACAGATCTATAGAATAGTGCGTCTTCTAGCTGTCACACCTTTGGAGTAATTGATGATGATCCAGGATGCTTTTAATCAGCTTTCCTTCCTAAGGAAGTCAGTCACCTCAGCCTCAGAGACCCTTGTTTGGGGCCTGGTATATCAGACACATTTCTCTTCTGGAATCTGAACTTTGTCCTGTGATTGTCAAACCTTTCTGAATTGTCCTTGATCTGCTATTTTGATCTTCTGATTCTCCTCAGAAGGCTTCCTGAGACAGTCTATACAGTCTGACACATTGTATTTCTCACTCTTCCTTTTTAAAAAATAAAACCTGCTCTTCACTTCCCTGTTATTCAGCTGAGCAGCTGGATTTTCAGTGTCCCCTTTATAAATGAGCAGTGGCCACATTTGGTTTGAATTGTAACTCCTTAAATCATGATGAAGAGGAAGGTGGTGACTTGTATTAGAATAGTTAGTGTTCTTAAATTGCTCTTGAAATAGTAATGGCCCTACCTGGAGCAGAAAGCCACCTATAAAGAACTTTGAGGATTCCCAGTGTAAAATATTGGAGCCATTAAATAAGCAGTCAAATCTTCCTTGACCCAGATCTCAAGCGGTTGAAGAATGCAGTGAGAAAGGATGCCTTGCCCTCTCCCTCCTTGAACTTCTCGGTTTTAACTTGACGTTTGTTTTCTTAGCCAGTCTGCTTGTCCTGATTGAGGTAAGATGGCCTATTACCTAGAGGACAGTTTTATCCCTCCTGCGTGCCAGGCACTGTGCCAAGCTCTGGGAATATAAATAAAAAGAAAGACAGCTCCTACCCTCAAGGAGCTTACAGTGTGATCTGAGAAGACGAGGCACACAAAAGGAGATTGGAAAGTAGGGTGGGGAAAGACACCACTGGTACCAGGGGGAGTGGAGGTCTAGCAGAGCTTCAGATGGGAGATGAGTGAATTTCCTGAACAATTGGATGAATTTACTTGGGAGGTGACTGAGCCTTTGTTTAAAAGGCTGATGGCTTCTTATTGCTGAGGGTCAACAAAGCATTTATTAAGCACTTATTGTGTTCTAGGGTACTGGCTTAAATGCTGGAAACACAGAGACAAGTTTAAAGACAGTTCTTGCCTTCTAGGAGCTTAGTTCTAATAGGGGAAGATCACATGCAGAATGAAGGAAGATGACAATAGAGAAAGTCTATAGAGTCAAGATTGGATCCTGGAGAAGAATGAAGATATAGTTTGTCTTTTTTCTCCTTAAAATGGAGTTCCTAAGAGGAGCCGGTCAATCAGAGGAAGGGCCTGTAGGGGCCAAGTATATCTCCAGGCTAAGAAATCCAGAGTGGCATGAACTTCCAGTGTGAAGAGTTTTCTGTAACCTGGGAGAAAAAGTCCAGAGAGTCAGGAGCAGAGTCGAGAGAGGAGGAAGGGCTGGTCTTATGACTTATAAATTATTTCTCCTTTGCAATCTGGCCAGATCAGGCTTTGATGAGATCATAGAGAGAAAGCACTTTGCTAACCTGGACCCTCTATGTAAATGTGGCCTGTTATTGTTCCTCTCATGGTGTTAGAATTGATGTTCATAATATGTGCTCACATTGTCTTGATAGCCAGTGGCAGCTGGTTCTGGGATTCCAGAGATCAAATGCTACTTGAATGGTGTTAAAGTGCCTGGCATTGTCCGTCTCCGAACCCTAGCATGCAAGGTTTTGGGAGTGCTTTTCAGCGTGGCTGGAGGTAAGGAGGGTTTTCTTATCATTTATATGTTTTATCCTTGAGGAATCAAAAGAACAAGATGATAATCATTAAACATGTACATTAGATTAAGCTTAGATCAAGTGTTTCACTTATGCAAATCCACAAATTTCAGTATGATTGATCTTGGTGGCATATCATGGTATTGCAAATAAACCATAATAAGAACTTGAGTGTCCCACCAGTATTTTAAAGTAGCTGATTGGCCTGTTTGCTGGAGCTCATTTTCAGGGCAGCTCTGGGCATTTGTCACATAATGGATATTTCTTCCCAAAACCTATAATGTGCCTATAAGTGACATTTTTTATGACTCATCTCACAATTTCCTTTATAAAGCCTTATAATGGTCATTGTTTACTGTTTCTCATGGCACTGATTTCTTCATTCTCTTTAATAATTTCTCCCCCTTTTAGGGCTCTTTGTAGGGAAAGAAGGTCCTATGATCCACAGTGGTGCAGTTGTGGGTGCTGGACTCCCTCAAGTAAGTAATGATTCCCCTAAGAGCCTTTCATCATAATTCGTAAGGGAGTCTAATGGAATCAAGAAGGAAAGACAAGTTGGACCTAGCCTTAATCTAATGTAACAATCATTTATTAAGAGCTTATTAAGAATAGACACAAAACTAGAAACTATCTTTCTCCTCAGGAAGGAACTTATATTCTACTAGGGAAATATAACATGTAAAGAGAAAAGTACCTGGGGACAATTTGAGAGGAGAGAGAGAGGAAGAGGGAAAAGAGAAAGAGAATGAGAGAGAAGGTGGGGAAGAAGGAAGGAGAATGAGAAACCAGGGAATTAGTAAAGAAAGGTGACACATGAATTAAGCTAGGGAGGAAGCAAGAAATTCTAGAATGTTCTAGGGTAGTGATGGGCAAACTTTTTAAAGAGGGGGGGTCAAAGGAAAGGAAATGCTCATCTGTCAGTCTGTTTCTAAAGCAACTCTTTCAAAGTTTCATTGTATTGTATCCTACTCATTGTATTCGTCAGATTAGGAATAATGTAACTCTCTCTGGATAGAAAATTTCATTTGGCTGGCGGGCTGTAGTTTGCCCATAGCTATTCTAGGGGAAGGGAGAAGTCCCCACAACCATATAGAGTCAGGAATGGAATGCTGAGTTTGGAGACCAGCAAGTATGCCACTGGGCAGCAAGTATACACTTTTGTCTGAAAAAGTAGTCTGGAAAAGTAGGTTGGAGCCAGCTTATGAAAGGCTTTGAGTTTCAGGTTGTGGAGTTTGCATTCTATTCTAGAGACCAGGCAGTCCTTGAAGGCTTTGAACAGAAAAGTGACATGGCCAGACTTGTTCTTTAGGAAGACGATTTTGACCCCCCTTTTGGAGAATGGATTAGAGAGGGAAGAGATTGGATGCTTCAGATCCAGTTAGGAGGCTTCTGCAAGAAACTAGGTGAGTGGTGGTAAACAGCCAAAAGATGTGGGATGGGGAGTAAAAGAGGTAGATGTTGTAGGTACAGGATCAACAAGAAATGGAAAATGATTAGGCATGGGCCAGGAGGGATAGTGAAGTAGAGCCAGGGATGACTATAAGGTGGCATACCCAGATGAAGGAAAAGTAGATTTAGAAGGGAAGACAGAATCATCAGCTTGGGACTTGTTAAGTTTGAACTGCCTATGGGATATCATTGAGTAAGACAGAAGGTGCTTGACATGTAGACCAGGAAGCCATCTACACAGAGATAATTCAATAGGTGGGACTGAAAAAATTTCTGTGACAGAGGTTGCAGAGAGAAAAAAGAACCTACCTAGGACAAGCATTCTTAGTCCAATGGTTAGCAGGTATGTCATGGAGGATGATCTGTCAAAGGAGACTACTTCAGAGCAGCCAGATGGGTAAGAGGAGAATTAGGAGAAAAGAGCATCTCAAAAGCTAGTGGAGGGAAGAGAGTCCAGGAGGTAAGGGTAGTTAGTAGTATCAAGTGGCACCGAGAAGTCAACAAAGATTGCAGGCTGAGAAAAGATGCTCAATAATAATAAAGATCCTTGATAACACTGGCGGTTTAAAATCAGATTTTAGGGAGTTAAGAAGTGAATGAGATGAGAAAATAGAAACCATGATCATAGAGGGCTTTTTCTAGGAGTTTGTGAAAGGGGAAAGAGGATTGTAGCTTGAGGAGGGACAGTAGGGGAAACTTGAGCATGTTTATAGGCATCATGGAAGATAGCAATAACTTAAAGATTAGGGAAGGAACAAAGATGACAGAAGAGGCAAAGTCCCCGAAGATATGAGCAAAGGACACAAGTAGAGGAATTTTCCTTCATGGGGAGGGCTTCCTGTTTATAAAAGACAGGCTAGAAGAAAAGAGAATAGGGAGTAATGTCAAGGTCTCAAAATGTGTACATCTCTTGTTGGTTTGGAAAATTCTGTTCAGAATTTGAATTTCATGGAATCAACTAAGATTGAGTAAGATGGGTTTCCTGAACCAATACATTAAGTGAGATTGAAAAATATTGAAGTCACAAGCTTTACTCTCTCTCAGAACAAACAACAAAAAAGAACAGTGGGTCACTTGGACCAAAAAGTCTTGCAAAGTTTCAAAATGTGATGACACATGGATGTAATACTCAAGAGTCCCCTTAGTTGAGAGCAAACTTGCGTTGGGGTGGGTGCCTTGTAGGAATGTGATTTTAGTTTCACTGAATCTTATGATGTTAAACTCCATGCTGGAGATGGGATTGCACAGTCATGGGAATTAGGTTGTTTTCAATGGGAGTTTAATCTTGGAATTATCCCAATTTGAGAAAACTCCAATTCTTTTGAGCCATAATTTCTAGACTTTAATTCAAGTATTGACCAGAAGTGGGTACCCTTGACTCCACCATGACAGTGTTGAAAAAAGGACTTCCTTTTGTTAGAGAGTTCATTCTTTGGTAAACTGTCATCTCAGCTTCTCAGTAAAAAACCCTCACCAATCAGATACCTCCTATTAATAAGCTAAAGGGAGAAAAAAGGACTTAGCTTTGGGAGCAGAGGACAGGGTACCAGTTTGATGAGCAGAATGAAAAATGTGGTTTCCTCACCACAAGATCCCTTAGTTGCTGCTTCTGTCTTGAGGCAGCTGTTTCTAATTCTTCCCCACAGTATAGTGGAGTTGATCAGTTTGACAGTTCAACTATTAATCTTCACTCCTGACCATAAGGCAAATGAGTCTGTTCATCCAACTATAATTTGAGCCATTAGGAAAGGGATATAGAGAAATTAGAATGTTAGGGTTTCCAACCATAAGGGGGGAAAGGTATTTTTTTTTAAACATTTATTAATATTCATTTTTAACATGGTTACATGATTCATGCTCCTACTTTCCCCTTCACCCCCCGCACTCCCCCCACCCATGGCCGATGCACATTTCCACTAGTTTTGTCATGTGTCCTTGATCAAGACCTATTTCCAAATTGTTGGTAGTTGCATTGGTGTGGTAGTTTCGAGTCCACACCCTCAATCATGTCCACCCCGACCCATGCGTTCAAGCTGTTGTTTTTCTTATATGTTTCCTCTCCTGCAGTCCTTCCTCTGAATGTGGGCAGCGTTCTTTACCATAGATCCCTCAGAATTGTCCTGGGTCATTGTATTGCTGATGGTACAGAGGTCCATTACATTCAATTTTACCATAGTATATCAGTCTCTGTGTACAATGTTCTTCTGGCTCTGCTCCTTTCGCTCTGCATCTGTTCCTGGAGGTCTCTCCAGTTCGCCTGGAACTCCTCCAGTTTATTATTCCTTTTAGCACAATAGTATTCCATCACCCGCATATACCACAGTTTGTTCAGCCATTCCCCAATTGAAGGACATACCCTCCTTTTCCAATTTGTTGCCACCACAAAAAGCGCAGCTATAAATATTTTCGTACAAGTCTGTTTATCTATGATCTCTTTGGGGTACAAACCCAGCAATGGTATGGCTGGATCAAAGGGCAGGCATTCTTTTATAGCCCTTTGAGCATGATTCCAAATTGCCAGCCAGAATGGCTGGATCAGTTCACAGCTCCACCAGCAATGCATTAATGTCCCAATTTTGCCACATCCCCTCCAACATTCATTACTCTCCCCTTCTTTCATTTTAGCCAATCTGCTAGGTGTGAGGTGATACCTCAGAGTTGTTTTGATTTGCATTTCTCTAATTATTAGAGATTTGGAACACTTTCTCATGTGCTTATTGATACTTTTGATTTCTTTACCTGAAAATTGCCTATTCATGTCTCTTGCCCATTTA
>NC_058132.1:47032536-47065494 GCF_016433145.1 Gracilinanus agilis
AGAGGGGGAGGAGTAGGGAAAGGAAAGAGGAGAGAGAAGAGAGGGGGAAGGAAGAGGAAGGGAGAGAGAGACAAAGAGGAGAGAGGGCAGGGGGAGAAAGAGACAGAAAAAGACAGAGATGGGGCAGGGTTAGGGGAGGAAGGGGAAAGAAAAGAAAGGGGAGAGAGGGAGAGGAGATACAGCTTCGAATCATGAAATTTTGAAGGCAGAGACCTAATCTTAATGAGGAAGGATAGGGGAGCCGATTAAAGAGAGCACTATGAATGTACAAGGAACCCACCAACCAACTTTAAAAAAATCAACAAAAGATGAAAACATGACATTTCTTCATAGCAATAATAAGGCAGAAACTTCCCTGGAACTAAAGTAGTTCCTATGGATCAAAATGCACCCCAACCTTGTTTGCATATTTAAATTATGCCCCTACATGTCCAAGCCCTTTGTCCTGTGTTCCTTCCTTAGTTCCATGGGGCCATAGTTCACAGGGTTGATTGTGGACCACCAAAAGATGAACCCACCAAAGCGGCTGTGGGTATTTGAGTCAGTGCCCACCGTGTGAGCATGTAGATACAAAGACAGCCCTGGTTATTTTGCTTGCTTTTCTCATTTTCACAAGAATTCCTTGTAAGGAAGATGGCTTTGACATTGGAATTGCTTGCTTTAGCACCTGGCCTCCTATTTCACTGCCTCTTTATTTGTAGTGAGAGCTCCCAGGCCTGCCTTCTCTGTGGGTCACATCCAGTGGGAAGTCTAAAGGTGTGCCTTTGTCATTGACCATCTAACAGCCATTTGGTTCCCAATCACCAGGTGACTTCAGAAGATGTGAATTCAAGCATCAAAACTTTTTTTTGCCCCAATGAGACCTATAATGACATGGCAACATTGTTCTTCAATCCCCAAGAATCTGCCATCCTGCAGCTCTTTCACCAAGATGGTGAGTGTTGTTGGCCCTACCAGCCCCAGTGTCCAATGCCAGCCCATCATTGACCAATCCTCCCCCTTCTCCTGACTGAAAAGCTTTTTCCATAGGGACTACCCACCTGGGGGTTCCCCACTCCATGGGGAGATGATACTAATACTTCCCTAAGAATTCTAAGCAATGGCAGGACTTGTGAATGCATCAGAATAAAGTTTTGAATTTGTGGCCTTGAGATAATGAGATGAGGTGATTTGAGGTAGTTGTATTAACACTTGCCTATGTGACTTGAGCTGTTTTTTTTTGTCTTATAGGTACTTTTAGCCCCATCACGCTGGCCTTATTCTTTGTCCTCTATTTCTTACTCTCATGTTGGACTTATGGCATGTCAGTTCCAAGTGGCCTCTTTGTGCCCTCTCTGCTTTGTGGAGCTGCTTTTGGACGCTTAGTTGCCAACATTCTGAAAAGGTAGGATGTCTGTGTGTCTGTGTTTGTCTGTGTGTGTCTGCCTGTGTTTCTGTATATGCATGGATGTGTTACAGAATGTATTTCTTACCCTGCTCTCCCCTTCAGTGACCATGTAATCCTAATTCATGTCTGACCTCATTTCTTACTAGCTACATTGGATTGGGTCACATCTATTCAGGGACTTTTGCCTTGATTGGTGCTGCATCTTTCTTGGGTGGCGTAGTCCGAATGACCATCAGTCTTACAGTCATCTTGATAGAATCCACCAATGAGATCACTTATGGACTTCCCATCATGATCACCTTGATGGTAAATACCTCCTGTCTCCTCACCAGTTATGGTGCTAATTTACATTTTGCCTGGATTATCACAAATTCTTGTTTTGTGTTGCAGGTAGCCAAGTGGACTGGGGACTTTTTCAACAAAGGCATTTATGATATCCATGTGGGGCTTCGAGGGGTGCCACTTCTCGAATGGGAGACAGAAGTGGAAATGGACAAGTGAGGCAATGATCCTATCTTTTGCCAAAGTTTCAGAGTAGAAAATATCTCAGGTCAAAAGAATTTTCATAGCAGGGTCAGGGACAGAGTAACCTCTGGGCATATGAGAAAGAATTTGAGATTTAGAATACACTAAAAATGGAATAAGAAAATAGGAAATGAGTTGTTAAAATAAGCCTTAATTACAAAGACAGTACCAGAACTTTGAAGCCCTTTGTATTCTTGGGCTTGTTAAGCAACACTAAAAAATTTCCCAGACATGATTGTTCAGATTTGATGTATCCTTAAACAAAAATGGTGGCTCTTCTGCACATAAAAAAAAAAAAATTGCAGGGTGGACTGACTCTACAACTATACTAATTGTGGAGAAGAGAATATTCAATCAGTAGAAGTTACAGGAAACTTACCAAAAACAAAGCAATGCTTCCAAAATAAAAGGAAAAGAAAAAGACTGGGAAAATATTGTATGTCTGATGAAAATCTGACACTTAAAACCAATGAGCAATTGACACAAATTTGTAAAAATAGCATCCATTCACCAATAGATAAGTGGTCCAGTAATATGAATAAATAGAAAAGGAAATTCAGCAACCTGAAAAATTGTTCAAACTTTTATAATCAGAGGAATTAAAACTAAAACAATTTTGAATTATCATCTTTTGCCCGTTAAGTTGGCAAAGAGCTTAAAAATGATAAAATTCAGTGTTGCTGGACCTATGGAGAAACAAAACATGTTGTCAGACTGCTGGTGGAGCTGTGAATTGTTCATCTCTTTGAAGGGAAATAATACAGTAAGAAACAAAAGCTACAAAGTTTCATCTTTTTCAACTAAGGAATCCTACTCCTAGGATTGTAATAGTCTCAGGATGGTATTGATAGGAAAACTCAATGGAGCCCAGCCTTAACTTCTTTTGTGGGCATGAGTGTGAATTACAGATAGTAGTCACCAACTTGGCAGGGTTTGTGGATTTGTTTTCAGTCATCAAAAACCTATTCAAAGTAGTTAGAAAAAGTTCAGGAGAATCATTTATGAAATTTCATTTAGGGACTGTGTGTCTAGGAGAGCAACTCGTTTTTAATTTTCATGACATGATATGCTACATACCAATAAAACCGATCCACTTTACAGAATTTTCACATGTACCTACTAAATACTGCATCACTAACAAGAAGATCAAACTGCATAATGCACAGCTGATCAAGCCTATTAACTTATTTTTAGGAAATTTTGGCATATGTTCATAAATAGAGTTGGGAAAAATGGCAAATCAGGGAATTTTTATTTTTATTTATTTTTTTTAAGTGCTATTTTTATTTAATTAATTAAATTGGAGCATTTTTCCATGGTTACAGGATTCATGTTCTATCTCTCCCCTCCTCCCACCCCTCCCATAGCCAATGCATAATTCCACTGGGTTTTACATGTGTCATTGATCAAGACCCATTTCCATATTATTGATATTTGCGCTTGAGTGCTCATTTTGAGTCAGTATCCCTAATTATATCCCCATTCACTCATGTGATCAGGCAGTTGTTTTTCTACTCCTCTAGTTCTTCCTCTGAATGTGGATAGCATTCTTTCTCATAGGTCCCTCATAGTTGTCCTGTATCATTGCATTGTTGGCTAGTAGAGAAGTCCATTACATTCCATTTTACCACAGTGTATCCGTCTCTGTGTACAATGTTCTCCTGGTTCTGCTCCTTTCACTCTGCATCAATTCCTGAAGGTCTTTCCAGTTCACGTGGAATTCCTCCAGTTTATTATTCCTTTTAGCGTAGTAGTATTCCATCACCAACAGATACGACAGTTTATTCCCCAATTGAAGGGTATACCCTCGTTCAGGGAATTCTTTTTAACATAAGAAGAGTCAAAGCTTTGGTCATCTACAAGATGGCACTATTCAGTATTAAGATTAAACCCAGGCTGGTCTTTGGGAAGGAGTCGAGTTCCCTGTCATGACTCTCATTCTGAAATCTGACTTTTCTAATAAGGTTGAATGTTTACCTCCTTCCAGGCTGAGAGCAAGTGACATCATGGAGCCCAACCTGACATATGTCTACCCACATACTCGCATCCAGTCACTGGTCAGCATCCTGAGAACCACAGTCCACCATGCATTTCCTGTGGTGACAGAGAATCGGGGCAATGAGAAGGAGTTCATGAAAGGAAACCAGTTGATCAGTAACAACATAAAATTCAAAGTAAGGAAAATAGATGAATATTGGGAAGGGATAGAGGAACATGTGGTTACTTATCCCTCACACTGCTTTTGTTAAGTTTGTCACTCTATGTGTCTAGATCAGTGATAGGCAAACTATGACCCGCAGGCCAGATGCAGCCCCCTGAAATGTCCTATGAAGCCACAGGACATTATTGCTAATCTGACGAATACGATGAGTAGGATACAATACAATGAAACTTTGAAAGAGTTGCCTTAGAAACAGACTGACAGATGAGCATTTCCTTTCCTTTGGCCCCCTCTTTAAAAAGTTTGCCCATCACTGGTCTAGATACTTCAACAGTCAATGATTTCATTGGCATGAAATCTCTCTCCTCTGTAGATCAGAAAACATTCTATTCCTGTCTTTTTGTAGCACTTTAAAACAAATATGAAGTCATTACTATTTCAACCCAAAATTGTATTAGAATAACTTGGCTCTCAGAAAGTATATACATTGGAAAGTAAAGACAACCTTTATTATTCCTCCTAAACCAGGGGTCGGCAACCTTTTTGGCCGTGAGTGCCATAAACGCCACATTTTTTAAAATGTCATTTCGTGAGAGCCGTACAGTGCTCACAGTGCCGCTCCTGTAACAGCGCCTGAAAAAAAATGGACTTTATGGCTCCTGCAGAAAGAGCCATACGTTGCCAACCCCTGTCCTAAACTATTAACTACTATGAGTAACTCACTACGCCTGCAAGGTTGATTCTCTAAAACTTTAATTATATTCCAGGAAACCACCAGGAGAGTTTTCCTTTCTTTCTTGATAATACCAAAGAACTATCTCTTTAAACCTACATTTTCATTCAAAACTTAGTGCTATGGAAGTTGGCTTCCCTCTTGCATTTTGAGTGAGACAGTCTGGAATTCTTCCCTTTCCCAGCACCTTCTTCTCACTTGGATTTCTAAGAGCCCTTTGTCCTGTTTGTGACCCTCTTCTCCCTCTTCTAGAAATCTAGCATTCTCACCCGGGCTGGTGAGCAGCGCAAAAGGAGCCAGTCCATGAAATCCTACCCATCAAGTGAGCTTCGTAACATGTGTGATGAGCACATAGCTACAGAGGAGCCAGCAGAGAAGGAGGACCTCCTGCAGCAGATGCTAGAGAGAAGGTGAGATTTCCCAGCAGGCTCTTGGGGGTGAGATGCCAGGCTGCCCTTCCCCATTAGTGGATAACTGCTCATCTGTTTTACTCTTCTGATGGTTTCATCTCTGTTCCTTCTGTATTGTGTTCAGGGGCATAGAGATGTTTCTTTTTGCAAATGCTATGAAATGGCTTTTGGGTTCTCAGTAGGCTTAGGACAAACATAACAAGTTGACTCTGTTTGATTTTTGTATAACAGATACACGCCATACCCCAACCTATACCCTGACCAGTCCCCCAGTGAAGACTGGACCATGGAAGAACGCTTCCGCCCTTTGACCTTTCATGGCCTGATTCTTCGATCACAACTTGTCACATTGCTGGTCCGAGGAGTTTGCTATTCTGAAAGTCAGTCAGTAAGTCTTACTTCATAATTGATTCTGGGATTCTGATGGCTAAATAGACATGAGAGGAGATGTTGAGCATGCACCCTGATAAGAGAAAAGATGAGTCATCACTGACTGGTTTTTATTCATCGTTTCTTCCTTTGTTGAGTTGTCCCCTCTGTGGGAAAACAAATGGTGGCAATGGTCTTTGAGGCCTGTAGATCTTCCACCAAATGTGAACTTTGGGTCTTCTTGGTGCTCTCTGATCTTGTACTATTGGGCTTTTTTCTTTTTTTAGTGTGTGTACTTGGATTTCTAATAGGAAAGAATTGTCTTACATTTGCCTTTTCTAAAGAAGCCACATAAATTCTGGATGTTTCACCAGGCAGCATAACTCCCTTGCTTATAAGTGATTCATAAAAAAAATTTTTTTAATTACTTTTTACATCTTGCCAATTATCTTCCCCCAAAATGGCCTCTTTCATACTGCCCAGCTATGACAGAAACACTCAGGTAATTGCTATATGAAGTTAGGCCTGAAAGGGCTGCTTTTTCAGGGTTATAACTCCTAAGTTATTTGTATTAGGAGTCTGGCTTATGGGTCTACATTAGTATTTTACTCCTCAACCATTGGGGGTTTAGGGTTGGGGAGACAAATGTTAATTGCACCAGATCAGATTCCTCACTTTTATTCCCTCACAGTGCAGAGTGCAGAGTTAACTATTAGATTATAATTTCATCATGTGGGAGACATTGAGGAAACTGAGCTAGCTGGAGTGGAAAGAATGTGTTGGGAAGCAGAATCATAGAGCTTAACCCCACTATTTTATAGGTGAGGAAACTAAGACACATAGAGGAAAAGGACTTGGCATGGTCTGAGAATTGGGAAGGACAGAGCTGGGATTTGAACTTATGGCCTAACACTCCAAAGCCAGCATTCTTCCCATGGTACGAGGTTGCCACCTAGCTTAGTAAGAGATGAGGTTAGGAGAGTAAGACGCTTCAGATTGCCTGGGGCCTTTCACAGCAGGATGAGTTGAGAATTGTTCTGACCCACACTGGGAGACATTTAGGTCCTTTCATGAGCAAGTTATAGGGCGGAAGCAGTGTTTTAAGAAGACTCATTGATAATGATGTGCTGCGGGAAACTCTTCAATATTTTAGAATAGTGGGATGATATTGTGTTAAATCCCACCTAATAAGTGGGACTGGCCTCGTTGGATGATTTTGTTTTCTGTCCTGGTTTCTTTGAACTGCAGAGTGCCAGTCAGCCTCGGCTCTCCTATGCCGAGATGGCTGAGGATTATCCCCGCTACCCGGACATCCACGACCTGGATCTGACCCTGCTGAATCCCCGGATGATCGTGGTAAGAAATGGCTTTTCTTCAGGACTTAGGAAGGGAACTGGGAGAGAGATGGGATTGTCATTGCAGAGGGGAACTCACTTAGAATGAGTCTGCTGTGAGCAGTGTCACTCAGCTCCGGGGCCTGCTCTGTCCTTGGTGTAATTGGTGCCTGATTTGGGGGGGGGAAAGGGGCAGGAATCCAGATGTATGATTCATCTGGATTCATTCCTCCCCCCCACCTTGATGCCAATCAGCATCTCCATTACAGCTCATCTTTGAGGTCCTTCAGGGGGCTTAGAGGTGAAGCGGCTTGATCGTGATCTCAGAACTCTCCCAGGGCTTTCTGATTCCCAGGCTAACCCCCCCCCCCCTTTGTCTCATCCCCTGCAGGGCTTCCCCTTGCATGTTAATGGCCGAGGTAATCCATGTACACTTTTGTTCCCCAGGATGTCACCCCCTACATGAACCCGTCACCATTTACAGTCTCACCCAATACTCACGTCTCACAAGTCTTCAATCTGTTTAGAACGATGGGCCTCCGACACTTGCCAGTGGTGAATGCAGTGGGGGAGGTAAGTCAGTCCTCATGACCTGCATGTTCCAAGGTCTCCTCCCTGGGCTGCCAATGTCTTTGTGTTCTGAACAGAATCCTGGTCATTGGACCAGTATGGATCAGAACTCTTCTGTGTCCAGAGCGCATGCACAGAAGTTGTGGGCCCCATCTTTGTTGGGAGACACCACAGGAAGGGAGCTCAGGAGAGTAGGGGAGAGAACATCAGGGAAGTGCTTCTGTGGCTCAGCTCAAAGCTTGGCCATTCCTCCTTGGGGTCCTGAGCACGGCCCAAGGGCACAGACTGAGGCACACAGGATGCCCCTCACACCCTCGGGGTAACTCGAGGTATCAGCAGGGTGGTGTCCTCGGTGCCTTGACATGCTACCTGAGCCTCACGTGTGTGTGATAGAATGGGACAAATCTGAGCCTGGAGGCAAGCTGAACTGATTCCCCTGACCCTGAGCCGGCTCTGCACTCTGTACCCTCCTGGGGTAATAGCAGCGACACTGGCTCAGCACAGCCTTGGGGTGGGAATCCATAGAACAAAGGAGGCACAGGCAGGGGTACAGGCTTGGAGGTGGGAAAATGCAAGGGTGAATTGAGAAGCCAGGAAGTCAGTTCTTGAAGCCTTTACTCCAGGCTGGGCATTTTACTAGTCACTAAGGACAATGTCTATAAATAAGTCTATACAAATTAAACATGAGGTCAATGTGTTTGGTAGAAAGGTAAGAGTCCCAAATAGGAGGTGGTGCTGGAGCTGGGGTCCTGAGAGGCAGTGGCGAGGAAGAAGGGCATTCCAGGTTTGGAGCCCCAGAGGTGGGAAAAGGCATGGCCTAGGTGAGGAAAAGTGAGCACTGGGGTTTGCCTGGACTGCAGAAGGGGGCCAAGGGGTAACAGGCCACCAATGGCCAACAGACTTCTGTGTTTTACCTGAGGAGAGACGAGAAGCCCCTGGAGCTTATTGACCTGGAGCTGAGAAGGTAGAGTCTGGGTCTGGGTCGAGAAGGCCCTTGAATGCAGGATTTTGATGAGATCAGAGCCATAACCAGTCTCTGCCCTGAAGGATAGGCCTGCCTGGTTTGAGGGTTGGCCTGCATCAGCCAGCTTTACCATGTGTGACCAGCAGGTGTCCCCAGCTGCACACAAAGCAGGGTCCCTGGGTTAAAGGCTTGTTCTCCATTTCCTGCGGATAGGCCGGGGCCTTCCTTTTTCTTCTCTCACTCGGCCTGTCACTTACTCTTTGTCAGCTCCAGGTTCTCCTCAATTATAATCCCTGCCCCAAGCCTGCCTCTTAGTGGATGCTCCCTTTGAGTGGGATGTTTCCTTCTTGAACGCTGGAGATGCACCTAACTATCCTTGTTGTGGCTGCCCATTGGTCACGCCTTCTCAACACTGAGGCAGCTAGTCTTCTATAGGTACAGAGATAGGAGGAGGGGAATCCAGATGGCCAGAATATAACTGCAGGGGGTAAAAGCCAGCTAGAGGACAGCTGGTATAGGGCAGGGAAGTTGGTCAGGCCTGGCTACCAGCTGAGCTATTGGAAATCCACTTAATCAATCAATAAAAGGAAATCAAAGATAAACCTATAAATCTTTCATTCACCCTCCTGGGTGTTTAAGGTTTATCTTTGATTTCCTTTTCTAGAAACTGGACGTTTCCTGAAATATTTCTTTAGATTGCCATTATCATTATTATACTAGGGGCAGCTATGTAGCACAGTGAATAGAGCACCAGGCCTGGAGTCAAGAGGTTCTGGGTTCAAATTTGGCCTGAGACACTTCCTAACTGTGTGACCCTGGGCAAGTTACTTAATTCCCAAGCCCTTACTGTTTTTCTGTCTTAGAACTGATACTGAGGCAGAAGGTAAAGGTTAAAAAAGCATCTAATTATCTCAGAGGGTTAGAGGTGGGGATCAAATTTAGATAATGTATATTAGACACCATAAAATTTAAAACACATATGTGCTACTGTAGTATTAATACTGTATTGGGGAGGGGCAGCAGCAGAAGCTTTCTCTTCCCCAGGTTATTCTGGCAGAGTAGACTGTTGTCGTTTTTATCCATTTAATATGTGGATTCTTCCCCAATGACTTGGTCTTTTTTTGTTTGTTTCCTTACTAGATTGTTGGGATTATTACCCGGCACAACTTGACCTATGAATTTCTCCATGGAAGACTAAGGCAGCACTACCAGACCATCTGACCCCCACTAGCTTAGTCTCCAAATACAAGGCAGCCCTTCCTCTTCCAGAGAGAGCCATAGGGTTTCTCGTTTACTTTCTGCCCTGGACCTCAGTTCTCCCAGGTCGTGGAGGATTCACCAGTTGGTTTTATCCACTTGCACGCAAAGCTGGAATTGTCAAACATTTGGCTGGTCAGAGATATGAGGGGTTTGAGGTAACCACAGAGATGCTGCCTAGCAGAGAGATTTGGATCTCTCTGACTTCCCCTGGCAGGTAGCTTCTCTTGTCCCTCTTCCTCTCCTCCTTGCCATCAGATGTTTACACATGCCCCTGGCATGTCCTTCAGCTATTCCTGGGGACCAGAGGTTAAAACCGATCCCTGTTGAACCATGTCCTACTACCGGCTGGGGGATAAAGCTCAGAGCATTTTATCCTGTGCCCTCCTCATTGCTGCTTTCTGTCTGCAGCTGATGCCTTAGTCCAGGAAAGGGGATTTTGGCTTTGGCAGATACTGTTGTACTGCCAGTTATAAAATTAAATGAATTACTAATTTGAGGAAGTGGGAACCTGACAGAAACTCCTTCTCAATATGTTACTCTTGACTTTGTCACCCTCTCTTATATTTTAAAGACCCCTTTCTTGCTTTATTGGGGTCAGCGAGTCTTCTGATGGTGACCCCGGGTTTGTGTTTGTTGCTAGCACATTCCAGAAGCACAGTGCATTCGAACATAGTACTGGTGTTGGAAGGGCTAATCTCACAGTGAGAATGTGGATGTATCCACACCCGCAGGAGAGGGTTGACTTTGGGGTTGAGCTTTTCCCTGCACATCCATCTTACAGTTCCCCTCCATCCTCCAGGTTTCTGGTTGCCTTTGGCCTCTTATGATATAGTCTTGCCCTGCCTGTGTTTGAAGCTAATAGATGGTTGTGCTCTCCGATCCTTTTTCCTCTCCAAAGATAACTAAGCAAAAGCATCTTTAGCTCCATCAGATTTCTTGGTGAAGCAGCCCAAAGGAATTTAGCATCACCCAAAGTTCCCTAAGAGCAGGGCACCCTTGGGGCAGATTGTCTCACTTCAGGTTGAAATTATGTCACATTTTTGCATGATGGTAGAAACTATTTACACAGGCTAGTACTTAAACTTTTGACCACTGCTCTAAGGTAAGAGAAATGAGAGGTGAGACCCTACCTTACTGACACTACCCTCCACAATCTGGGCTGGGGGCAGTGGTTTGGAGTGTGCCCCAGCAGCCAGTGTTGTCCCCCAGCCGTGCTCACATGGGCTCTGTGGCCCTCACGTTGTCCCCTGAGTTTCTTCATCAGGCAGCACAGAGAGATAGAGGTCACCCAAACTTCTCTCCCTCCCCAATAGCTCATAGATTTTAGCTTCTTTCTGCTTTGGGTTAAAAATACTCTACACCAGCCACATCACCTCCTTTGGTGGCTGGTACTTCTTTCAGAAATAATCTGCTCCTTATTTTAAGTTCCTTTGGAGTAGTTCCCTCTCTGACCGATGAAATCAGGCATTCCCCATTCCCCTCCGCTGCTGTCTGTCAGTCATCTCATCCCCATTTTGTTGGGGCTCACTTCATGTTTACATTCTCTTTGACCCCAGATACACTGAACGGCATCCTCTGAGATTCTGTTTTGTCACAAGTTGAGGCCTTGCTTCAGGCCCAGTCCACTGCCATCACTGCTTTGAAGTTCAGGCTTGGATTGTGGGATCATCCTGGGCTTGTATAGTGCATTTCTTCCAATCAGCACATTTGAAAGTGAATTTTCCCCAAACAGCAAGGTCTCTTGGGAATCTTCTTCGCCTGACTTGGATCCACTCTGCCCGAGGGTCTTTGTCTCTTTGACCAAAATTACTGTAACATTTCTAAATTACTCAGTTTCCCTGGATGCAGTTGACTTACGAAGAGGAGGAGAAATTCCCCATCATCCAGGAAATTTCCAGGACCAAAAGTCTAGATCCCTTTAAGTTGTGTATCTGTGTCTGATCTGTGGCCACCACCACTTTAACCTGCGAAAAAGTCCAGATGCCATAGTAACATACTAGTCTTCATTTTTTGAGTAGTTTTCTTTTTTTAAAATCTCATTAAGATTTACCAAGAACTTTGGAAACTTATTGCACTACAAAGACTGCACGAACCAAGAGAATTACACTTTATCGAACAGGAGTTTATGCCCCTCCATTTTTCCTTCCCATCAACCTCTCACAACTCAAATGATAGGTTCTTCTTTAAGTCTATCTTCTCATCTGGACAGCAGATCCATACAGCCTTGCCTTGAGGCCACTCCAATTCAGCTGTACTGGAATTTCTTATCCCATTGCATAGATTGTCAGATTATGAGATTAATTGCCACCAGGAAAGGTTTTTCCGTAGTTACTGTGACCTAGAAGCAGATGATGGTGGAGTCTGAGCTAACCAAGACTGGAGCAGCCATCTGGATCTTTCTTCATGGAGGACACCAGATGTAGAGTGGCCCAGGTTTCTCTGGGTCCTACATTCCTTTTCTTGACTTTGTGTCTTTGTATCATTCCCTTTTTGAAAGCCTAAAGGCAATACTATCTTCTCCCCCTGCAAAAGAGGGAAGATGAATCTCAGCGTTTCAGGTCATTGTCAGGCATTTGTTCTGTGGAAGAAACCAGCATTTTACAACTTGGACACAACCTTGGGGATGGGGAACCTATGTGCCCTCCAGGCACTGCAGGCTAGGTGGACTGGCCCCTCAACCTGAGCTCTACGGTGTAAGACGGTTTTTCTTTCCACTTTTATCCCCAACATGGCATTCTACGTCCCCACATCCAAGCTTTTGGGTCACTGAATGTGGGGGGAGGACAAAAAACCCCACACCCTGGCTGATGACCTAATCAGATCACTAGCTTAGTTTTAATAGTTTCTGAGTTAGAGCTGATCGCTAAATGGAATTGTGTTTTCTGGATGTTGCTCTCTGTGATGCCGTTCTGATGCCCATCTAAGCAATGATGCGTGTCCATCGATTGGGACAGTCATAGGGAAAAGGCTCCTGGGGCCCCTTCTGAGATCCCATGCAGTGTTAATGTGCAGTATTGCCTTGTAGCGGCTGCATAGTATCAGTCATTTCAACGGTAACACTTTTTTTTGTTTGCACTGTTTGTTCATAAAATAATGTGAGCTAATTCCACTGTGTATATAAATAGTATTTTTTTTTAATTTGTACAAAAGATATTTTTATTTGAACTTTTAGCACTTGGAAGTCCTCATTGTAACCATAACATGTCTGAGAATAAAATGTCTGTGTCTTTCACTCTAGTTTCCATGATGCTTTTTCCCGCTGAGACATGTCTGGGACATGTTGACGACTGAATTTCTTGGGCCCTGAATCAGGAGGGCACTAAGATTTTATTTGTCCCACAGTTATAGTATGCTGCAGTTTATTTACAAATGTGTATCTGCCCTTATTCTTATGTCAGGAGGCTGAAACAATCTAATTATCTTCCTGAAGTCAAAAGGGTGTAGGGAATTCTGGGTATCCCTATGGAATCCAAGCCAAAAGGCATGGGAAAGGTGGGCAAGGAATATGGGTATAGATGTATCTCAGTAGTCCTTAGGAGTATACTAAGATTTATTCTGGCAGGCCTGATTACAAAAGTACTCCTGGGAATTTTAAGATGAATACATTTGCTCAGTGCTATTACATTGGTAGCCTCTGAAAAGCTAGATGAATTATGATGGAGGCTTTGGTCTTCAGAACTAAGTCTCTAAATCTAAGGGGAAAAACCTAAGCAGCAAAGGACACCAGGAGATAGAGAGCTGGGAAGGACATAAGACATAATGGAATCTAACCACTTTATTTCATAGAGGAGGAAACAGTCATCCCCCCAAAGTCAAGGAAATGGTCATCTCGTTGGCTATGAAGGTAAGTGCGTGCCCAAGTCTTCCAATGACAAAGATGGAACTCCCACCCCCTCTGATAGCTATTCAAGGGTTGTATTACCCTAACATTCTTCCTTAGGTTCAGATGAGACCTTCTCTGTGCCAAGAGTGTGAGGCTTTTCCTAGTTTGGTAGCATTGGTATCTCTGGGAGGTGGTAAGCCTCCAGCTCTCCTAGTTGGTATCCTAGTCGGGGATGAGTTGGAGAGCGTGGGCCGTGTTCCTGACAGCAGCCTCTGCTCTTGGCCCTTAGTCATAGTGCTCACGATTTTCCTTGCTCACTGGTTCTTGTCCTGACTTTCCCTTCCCTTCTGCACTGTAGGAGACTGATGGTTACTGTATTTCCTTATCCTTTCTTCTCCAAATTGCCACGTTCACTAAAAACGAGGGTGCTGACCCGTGTCTCCAGCCAATGTCTATTGCCTGAGAAACTCCTGTTACTTTACAAGGAGCTCCATGGAGGACAAAGGCAAAATAAAGTTGCACCTTCTTTAAAGATACACTGCAAATTTTTACTAGAGCCTAACAATTCAGCCATCTCCATCCTTCGTCAGGGGAATGAGGCTTGTATTTTAAAGTTTAGATGTTAAAAAAAAAACAAAAAAACTAGGAGGTTGGCAAGCCGTTTTACAGCTTTTTAAAACATCTGCACTTAATCAGAGCACCCAAATGAAACACTTTTTTTAACCCTCACCTACCTTCTTGGAATCAATACTGTGTACTGGTTCCAAGGCAGAAGAGCAGTAAGGGCTAGGCAATGAGGGTGAAGTGACTTGTTCAGGATCACACAGCTAGGAAGTGTCTGAGATCAGATTTGAACCCAGAACCTCCCATCTCTGGGCCTGACTCTCAATGCACTAAGCCACCCAGCTGCTCCTGAAATTTCCACTTTTATTTATTCTTTTATTATGCTTTCAATTCTAGTTCTATACAAAAACTGAAAATAGTGCCAAGGCAGACCAGCCCCAGTAGTCAGCTTCCATGCCGCCTTCTGGACGTTTACTTAACTCCCAGGATTGCCTCATTAGAAATATATGCCCTAAAACATATATATATATATATATATATATATATATATATATTTTAAAGTAAAGAATCGCATCTATGCAACGTTAGATATGAAATACATTAGTAGCTGCAGTGGGAGAAAAACTGCACTTGAAGCAGAGTCTACATAAATAGCCATTACGCATTTCCTTGCCTCTCTAAGATAGGATAAGGGCAACTCCTTGGCTAGTTGCTTTTAAAGATGAAAGCAAAGGAAAGTGTACTGTCTGAATTGGCGTTTACTAGCCAGCCTAGACCTGAATCCTCCACACTTTCCCGCTAGGAAACAAAGAATCACACTAGCACGCCGCTGCTGCTGTCCATGGTGCTGAAGTTTATTCGTCTTCAAACTGCTTTCAACAACAAAACCGGTGAACATTTACCTTAGATTTAATGAAGGGGCANATATATATATATATATATATATATATATATATATTTTTTAAAGTAAAGAATCGCACCTATGCAACGTTAGATATGAAATACATTAGTAGCTGCAGTGGGAGAAAAACTGCACTTGAAGCAGAGTCTACATAAATAGCCATTACGCATTTCCTTGCCTCTCTAAGATAGGATAAGGGCAACTCCTTGGCTAGTTGCTTTTAAAGATGAAAGCAAAGGAAAGTGTACTGTCTGAATTGGCGTTTACTAGCCAGCCTAGACCTGAATCCTCCACACTTTCCCGCTAGGAAACAAAGAATCACACTAGCACGCCGCTGCTGCTGTCCATGGTGCTGAAGTTTATTCGTCTTCAAACTGCTTTCAACAACAAAACCGGTGAACATTTACCTTAGATTTAATGAAGGGGCAAAAGCCACCATCACACCATTCTGACTACATTCAATATTATTTTTGTGAAATGGCAACAGGAAGCTGTAGCTTGAATCAGTTTGCTGACAACGAGTGGATAAAAGAAAGCCAACGTCCCAGAGGATCTGAAGCTTCTTCTGTGGGTCTGACCGGATGTGGCGCCTTTTCTTCTCTGTGTATTCTCTTCAGAACTACAAAGAGAAGTCAAACATATTTGGTTAGCAGTATCCCAGATGGATGACCCAGTGGAGTGGATGACCGGTACCCAAGGGCAAAGACCCTTTGTTGCCTGATCCCTTCAGCTGCTTCTCTTCTCAAGCACCTTTTGTTAAAGTGGCTCCCCTATTCTAGACCTAATGGATGGTTCAGAGAATAAAGGGCGAATAAAGAAATCTTTATCTCTTCTGCTTGACCCTTCAGTCCCATAACTAACTCTGGAAAGGAAGTTAAACCGAAGCCATTCACATTTTAAACCAATATGGACTTGTGAAAGTTTTCATTCCCTAGTACATCTGATGATGCTCCCTCAGAGAATTAAATATGATTCTTACGTCTTCCTAAATATATTATGGCCATGGAGAGTCCCAAAGGTGAGTCGTATATTTCAAAGGGAATGAGAATCTAGTCCTTGCATCTGCTAAGGATTTTACTTGGTAGTGAGCCCCATTCCCTCTGCTTGAATCTTAGCATAGCTCTGTCTCTTTTCTCCCTCTCCCATTCCCATTCTCATTCCCATATCTCCTTACCCTAAAACTGTTGCAGCCAAGTCCACTTTGGGCTCCTATTCTGTCAATTCTGCCCCCAAAGCAGCTGGAGGACCGCCTCAGACTACGAGGGGAAGCCAAGAGTGCCCGAAGCTTATTCTTCAGGAGGGTAGATCTCTCAGATTGCTCCCAAGTGCCCCGGTTAAAGGCTCCTTCTCTTTGGGCTGGGTTGACTTCCCCAGGCCAGGAAGAGACAGGACTAAGTGCTTCCCCAGTTTCCTCATTCTGCTCATTAAGTCCTTGTGAGGTCATGACCTCCTCTTCTAAAGGTATCTTGTCCTCCAGGCGGTCCAACAAATTCTAAAAGTAAATAGGAGACAAAAAAGAAAAGGAGTTTTGAGTTTATTATCTTGGGGGGAAAGCTACTCACCCCCTCCAAAAAAAACCAACCCTCTACCAAAATAGCTCCCCTGGTTGCTGTTGTCCCTGATAAGTCTGGCTGGTCCTACCTTGAAATCCACCAGGTCATTATTGGACACAGGATTGGCTTTGGTTCGACCTTGAAGCTGCAAAGTGAAAAGGAGGAGGATGCTGATGGAGATGATAGTGAAGGAGCCCATGCTGTGATTGGTCGTCAGTCTCAGTCAGTCAAAT
This sequence comes from Gracilinanus agilis, assembly GCF_016433145.1. Classification (NCBI taxonomy): domain Eukaryota; kingdom Metazoa; phylum Chordata; class Mammalia; order Didelphimorphia; family Didelphidae; genus Gracilinanus; species Gracilinanus agilis. Next base: position 47,049,324 of record NC_058132.1, read on the forward strand.
GCTTGCTGTCTCTTCTCTCTCCTCTCTGGTCTTGGTCTTCTGACCCTGTTCTCTTATGCCTCCCAGTCTGCCTCTTTGCCTTTTTATATCCCCCTCCAACACCCTGAGACCGCCCAAGGGATGTACCCCTCCCCATTCTGTCACTTGCAGTGATAAAGGCCTGGAGCGAGGAGCCAACAGAAGATGTCCTTTTAAAGTTATCAGTCCAGTGCAGACTGTCACAACCCCACTGTAGAGGTGGCTTCTGCACTTTAACGGTTGTCACAGCCTCGGGAACCCTAGGCTGCAAGAGTCACATTCTTGTTGATTTGGCTTAAGAGGGTTTCACACTTTGAAGGTGTGAGAGGAACCAAAAAAATCCTTGATTATCTTACAAAGATGCCTCAGGATTTTTTGCTTCCTTGCCTTGGAAACAATGTAGGGAAACAGGATGGCTAGCCAGCACCCATCTCTCCCCAAGCTTGTTGCTCAGAAGATAGAGAGGTCCAAATAAGGACAAGAAAGGAGGAAATTGCAGGCAACCTTCAATCTAGAGGAAACGTTCAATCTGACGCAAACTAGCTCAGATGCTTGGGGCAATTTTGGACCTTTTCTCTCTCAATTCAGATTCCTCTTCCTGTATGCAGGCTCCCAACTATGGCTATAATTCCAAGCAGTTGGGTAAAGCAGAGTTTTTTTTTTCATAAAGACTATGAAGTCAGCACCAAGGATAGAATGGGAGAAACACCCCATGGGAGAAACATCCCAAGCATTCTGCTCCCACCTATCAACAGCAGAGAATACCTTCCTGAAGTCGATATCCCCACTCACCACCCCCCAACACATAACGACACTCTTCCATCACTTTTTCCCCTTGCAAGGTGTTGATGGAGACAATTATGGACCTAAAGAAGGCCATCATCATCATTCCATTGCCATGTGCTATTCTAGAAGCTGTCAAATCAGAAGTCCAAAACTTGCACTAAACTCTAGCCTTGCCATAAAAAAAAAGTCATTGGAGTGGGCTAAGTGGGAAGGACTTACTTGTCTCCTTTCTGCCTCATCTCTACCTCATATCAGTTGGTTCAGGTAAGGGACCTCAGTTTCTCTATCAAAGATTAACAAGATCCCCTCAATATAAATTGATTACGGACTACTGAGCAACATGTCAGACATTAGTACTTTCCTAGGTTTAGAGATTTAGAGCCAAAAAAGACATTAGAAGCCATTGAGTCCAATATCCTCATTTTATAGATCAGGAAATTGAAGCAGATAGGTGAAGTGACTCACCCAGGATATTGCAGGGACCTAACCCAGGTCTTCCTGACTCCAAGTCCATTTCCCTATCTGCCTCACCACAATGTTTCTCTGATTCAATAGACACTAAATCACTTACCATATGCAAAGCATTTGTATTTAAGGTAGGATATAAATTAGGAGGAGTAATTTTACAAGAGACATTGTTTGGACACTTGATTGGAATTTGGGAAGTTAGGACCTTTTACGAAGCAGTCTGAATCACAGAATCTCAGAGAAGGGACCTCAGAGACCATCTTGTCTAACTCACACATGAACAAAAATTCCCTCTAATGTTCCTCCTTTTAGGAAGCTTTCCTTTATTGATATAATTTAGCATAATTTTAATAGGATTTCATTAAAAATTAAAATGAGCCATCCTCAGCCCTTCTGTCACTCAGTACAATTATAATAACTGCCTAGCTTTGTATGAACTTTTCCACCTTCTTCTGTTAGACTGTAATCCTGAGAGTAGGTACTGTGTAGTCATTATGTACTGACACATCTAGCACATTGTTCCATGCTTCATGGAGGATCTAATATCCCCCTAATGTTTTTTTTCTTTTTTTCTTTGTTTTTTTTTTTAAACCCTTAACTTCTGTGTATTGGCTCCTTGGTGGAAGAGTGGTTGGGGTGGGCAATGGGGGTCAAGTGACTTGCTCAGGGTCACACAGCTGGGAAGTGTTTGAGGCCCTATTTGAACCTAGGACCTCTGGTATCTAGGTCTGACTCTCAATCCACTGAGCTACCCAGCTGCCCCCCCCTAGTTTTTTTTAAAAGGAAGATTGAATCTAATTACTATCACCATCAGAAACATTCTTTCATCAGCAGATTGTAAGGCTTTCCTTCTTTTCATCATCTACCAAAGGAGGATAATGACTAGCATATATTTAACACTTTAAGGTTTGCAAAGTGTTCTAAATACGATGACTTTTGGGGTCCATGCAACAACCTCAAGAGGTAGCTGTTAATTTTCCCCTATTTTACAGATGAGGAATCTGAAGCAGGGGGAGAGAGTGAAGTGATTTGCCGTATTTCCCATAGTAAGAGCCTAAGGCAGAATTTCAGCTCAGGTCTTCCTGACTCCAAGTCCAACCCTCGATCCTGATAAAAGTAAATAGGGTAGAAGGGACAGACAGCACTACTGAGACCTCATTGACAAGGAATATGATCCTGTGCCATTTTGAGATGGAATTTGGTAGGCCAAAGGCAACATTCTCCTGGTGATGCTGCATGACTCAAGTCATAAGTGCATATCGGGTTATTTTTAGTGAGGTTAGTTTGACAAGAAGCTGTGTTTCCGAGAAGTAATTCTTTCGAAGCCTGTCACCCTGCCCTGTCCTTGCCTTTCTGAGGCAACTCTTGGATGTGGGTGACGCATCCCAGAAGGTATCTTGGCAAGCAGCATACCAGAAATGGCTCCCAGAGGGCATTTTCCTCTTCCCCCCTCCCAAAAAACCACTTTTGAAATTTGCCCCAATCTTGGGTCCAAGCAGAAGTCACTGTCCAAGGTTCCAGGGGGAAAGATTCAGAATGTAACTCCTTTTTGCTGAAGTCTTCTTTCCCCCTCCCAGAGCTAGTATATGGAAAGGCGTCGAATTTTCATAAGATTTTTGGATTAAAATCTCGAACGGATCTTGAGTATTATCTCTAGTCCAATCCCCAAATTTTACAGATGGGGAAACTGAGACGAAGAGAGTAACTGGCTTGTTTTGTGTTGTTGCCACAAATATTTGATTTACAGTGTAGCTGTTGATTATCTGTTAGCATGGGGGCAGGGAGAACAGATAATCAAAATCCATAATCAATCCCTTTGTCACACCATTCTACATTCATTGGGCTTACTACGCCTCAAACCTACCTGATCTTTCTCTACCTCTGCTGTCACTCTTCTCCCTGTGTCTGGAAGATCTCCACTTCACCCACATTTCTGCCTGTTGAAATCCCACCCATCCTTCCACCCCCCTCCTTGAAGTCTTCCTTCTTTTCCATAATCTCAGAGTACTTTACTTTTCTTGAGTATTTACCAAAGTCTCCCTTATACTAGTTATTTGTACACTTGCCTTACCTCACCTAAAAATAAGTAACATTTAGTTATTTATATTATACTTATATCATATTTTATGTAGTTATGTATATCATGTAATAAATGATATATTTATTTATATTATCTATTTATATCATATAATGTAATAAATATATTATAGTATCTATTTATACCACATAATGTAATAAATGATATATTTTCATATCATTTATATTTACATAAATATATATTAGTTATGGTACTTAAGTTTTATATAGTCCTTTATATATGTTATTTTCCTTTGATTTTTACAATAATCTTTGGAGGTTAGTGCTGGAGTGACCTTGGGCAAATCACTTAACCTCCAACTAGCTTAGTTTCCTCAACTATACATTTACTTCTGTAATATTAAAAGTGAATATCCAGTACTCCAAGTACTATATTTTTATAAGATTTATTAATAATAACTTGAAGTAAAGGAAAGTGATAGCCTTAGTAAAGAGAAGTTTCCCAGACTGCACATGGGGGAGAAGAGAGAGAGAGGCAGAATTACAGAAACTTTTATGTACAACAGGTAAGGACATAAAGTCTTTTTGTTATCTCTAGCACTTAGCACAGTGCCTGACACATAGTAGACACATAATAATTGTTGATTGATTGATTGATTGATTGATTGAGCTCAAAGCTTCAGGCTTTCAGTAATTGTAGATACTCTCCATTATACTATGCCATCAAAAGATAAAAGTCATATTTTAGCTAGGTTCAAATCTAGCCTCAGACACTTCCTACCTGGGCAAGTCATTCGACCCCCTTTGCCCAATCCTTACTGCTCTTCTGCCTTGGAACCAATACACAGTATTGATTGTAAGGTGGAAGGTGAGGGTTTAAAAAAAAAAAAAAGAAAAAAAAGTCATATTTCAGGAAGATAACCCATTGGCCATGAGGCACATGGTGAGTTGAAGAGAAGGTCCTGAAATGGGGTCACCACTTTAATAATCTAGGAAAATGAGAGGACTTGATCTAAGGAGGTAAGGAATTAATGAGGCTTAGCAAATGGACCACTGTAGGGAGGACATAGTCAAGGCTGTCTGGTTTCCAATCTGGGCGACTGGAAGAAAGATGATCCCTTTGGCATGGAGGTTCTTAGCCTGCCATTCATATGCAGGCAAAGCTCTTATTATTGAACTTTGAAGATATCATGGAGCTGTTTGGGTTTTTGGTTTTGGTTTTGGTTTGGTTTTTTTGTGACAAATTGAAGGGTTGTGACAGCCCTATGTCAAACAAGTCTACCAGCACTATTTGTCCAACAGCATGTGTTCACATGGTGTCTCTGTGTCACATTTTGGTGGTTTTCACAATATTGAAGACTTTTCCATGATCACTTTATCTGTTATGGTAATCTGTGATCAGTGAACTTTGATGTTACTATTGTAATTGTTTGGAGGTGCCACAAACAGTGCCCCCATAAGATGGTGAATTTAGTTGATAAATATTGCTCCACTAGTTGGTCATTCCTCGATCTCTCCCCCTCTCCTTGGGTCTCCCTATTCCCTGAGACACAACAATATTGAAGAATACTATATATACTTAATTGATGAAGCAGTAGCAGGATTTGAGAGGATTGACTCCAATTCTGAAAGAACTTCTCCTATTGGTAAAATGCTATCAGATAGCATCACATCCTACAGAGAAATTTTTTTAATTTTCCCTAATTACAAGTATTATTTTTTTCGAAGAATACTGTCCCCAATTCTCTCTCTCCTTTCCCCCTGTCCCTGGGCTTATGTTGAGATGGTAAATAATCTTACATAGATTTTACAGGTACAATCATGTAAAATACTTTCTCATATTATTTTTGTGTGGAAGCAAACAAATAAAAACTTAAGAAAGAAAGTGAAAAAAGTTTACTTTTGTCTGGATCAATCACTTCCTTTTCTCTGGAAACAAATTGGATTTTTTATCATGAGTGCTTCATTATAGTTTTGGATCATTATATTGCTGAGAATAGCTTATTTCGCTGTGCTTCAGTTCATGTAAAACTTTCCAGTTTTTTTCTGAGCTCCTTCTGCTTGCCATTTCTTACAGCACAATTTCCATTACAATTATATACTATAAGTTAATCAGCCATTCCCCAATTGATAGATATCCCCTCACTTTCTAATTCTTTGCCCCCCTCCAAAAAAGCTGCTTTAAATATGCGTGTGCATGTAGGTCCTTTCCCTTTTTGTTTTTCATCTCTTTGTGATACAAACCTAATAATGGTATTGCTGGGTCAAAGGTATTGCTGTACTGTTATAGCCCTTTGGGCATAGATTCAAATTGTTCTCCAGAACAGTTGAATCAGTTCAAAATCCTCCAACAGGGCATTAATGTCCCAACTTTCCTATATCCCCTCCAAGTTTTTTCCTTTTCTGTTATTATAGCCAATATGATAGGCGTGGGGTGGTACCTCAGAGTTGTTTTAATTTGCATTTCTCTAATAAATGTTGATTTAGAGCATTTTTTAAATTACTGCATAGATCTGAGAGCTGTCTGTTCATATCTTTTGACTATTTATCAATTGGAGAATAATTTGTATTTTTATGTAGTCAACTTATTTCTCTATGTATTTGAGAAATGAGACCTTTAGTCTTGTAAAAAAATTTGCACTATTATGATTATTGTGTATTACTTTCTATCCTATTTACTTCTGTTAAGGTTCTGACCTCCACCCCTTCAATTTGTCCTCTTTTTCTGTCAGCCCTATCCTTCTTCTCTTATCCCCTTACCCTCCTACTTTTCTACAGAGTAGGATAGTTTTCAATATCCAATTAATTGTGTTTGTTCTTTCCTCACTGAACCAATTCTGATGAGAGTAAGATTCACATGCTTCCCTCCCTACCACTCCCATTTCCCCTCCTACTCCCTTTCATGCCTCTTTTATGTGCAATAATTTAGCCCATTTTATTTTTCTCTTCTACCTCCCCCCAAAGAATTTCTTTTTTCATGCCTTAATTTAATTTAATATCATCCTGTCATATTTGTAAGTGTTAAAAATTAATGGTTTGGCTACATATATGAAAATTATAAATCTTTTATTTATAAAAGAGGTGGAAAGAATGAAAGTAGAGAAATACAAAAGGGTAGAGAAGTTCCAGTGCTTGACTCAGCCAGGACTTGTTAATCTTCAATCAGAATTAAACTATCTCCAGAATACAGGAAGGGAAAACCAGCTATCCACTCACCCAAGTTCCCTCCAAGAGGCAGGTCAAGACAGTGACTAGAGCTGAAGGTGACTCCTGACGCTGACTTTCTTCTTTGACATAATCTTTTGGTAGACCAATAATTCTCAAATTGTCTCTCCTGGATCTATTTTCAAGATCTGTGGTTGTGTCAATGAGGTGTTTCATATTTTCCTCAATTATTTCATTCTTTTGATTTTGTTTTATATATTCTTGCTGCCTTGTGAAGTCATTTGCTTCCAGTTGTTGGATTCTGATTTTTAAAGACTGAATTTCATCCCTGACTTTTTGGTCATCCTTCTCCTTCTGGTCTGATTTTCTTTATAGGTCATCTTTTACCTTCTTTGTTTCATTTTCAAGCTGGTCAATTTTGGCTGCCAAAACACTATTTTCTTGTTTTAGTTCATGTATTTCCTTCTTCCAATTGTCTTCAGCCTCTCTCGATTGTTTTTTGAGTTCTTGAGTTAATTGAATTTTGAGATCTTCCAAAGCCCATGCCCAATTTGCTGGAGTTTCTTTGGTTTTTCATGGGGTTCCTTGATCTTCTTCTATTTAATTTGTTCTTAGTTCACTTCCTGGCAAGAACCTGTCAATTGTAATTTCTTTTTTTCTTTTTCTGTTGTTTACTCATATTTTTTCCTTCTTTCCCTCCTGTGCCTTAAGTATTAATTTCTTCAGTACTTTTTTGTGTTTCTTTTATAAAGCTATTGACTTTTTTCATGATTTTCCTTTATCGCTTTCATTTCTTTTCCTAATTTTTCTTCTACCTCTCTTATTTGATTTTTAAAATCCTTTTTGAGCTCCTCTATTAATTATTTTTGGGCTTGAGAGCAATTCCTATTTTTCTTGGAGACTTTGGATGCAGTAGTATTTGTTTTGCTGTCTCCTTCTGAGTTTGTGTTTTGGTCTGCTCTGTCACCAAAATAACTTTCTTAATGAGTTTCTTTTTCTGTTGTTTTCTCATTTTCCAGCCTTTTTCTTTTCTTTAAATTTAAAAAACTGTTAAAGTTGAGTTCTGTATCTGTGGTGAAGGGAACACTGTTCCAAGCTTCAGCTTCTGTGTGCAGCTGCCTTCAGAGCTAGTTCTGGGGATCTATCTGCTTTCAGTTCTTCCAAGGTGTTATGATATAAGGAAAGGGATTTTACTTTTTAATACTCTCTGGGACTGTGCTCTGGTCTCTGAGTAACCCCAAGCACTCTTTTCCTGCTTGGAACTGTGACTAGGGTCCCCTGATCTCCTATTGCAACAAGTGCTGATATGTGCAGTGTATGTTGGTGCTCCTCCTCACCTTGGGATCATGCGCTGAGACTGTGATGTGGTTCTGTGTATGGGTGATACAACAAGAGTCTTGTACCCAGAACCAGCAAAGGGAACCCAGTAATTTCTTTCTGAGAAATTCTCGGACCCCTCTTACCATCTGTGACTGAGAATTCCAGAAGCCTTTGCTACTGCTATAGCTGCACTCAAGGTCTGTTGCTATTGTGGGGCCTGCCCTGGATCACTCCCATCCACCTCCACCCTGGATCTAGAACCATTGGCCTTCTAAGTAATTTTGTGCTGGAAAATTACTCCACCTTGTCTTTTTGTGGGTTATGCTTCTCCAGAATTTGTTCTAAGAGATTATTGCATAGTTTTTTAGAGGGTAATTTGGTAGAGAACAAATAAGGATCTGTACCTTCTGTTGTCTTGGTTCTGTTCCCCTTACAGAGAAATCTTTCATGAAAGGAAGAATATTTTGATGAGGCAAACATGTTATCTTGTTTCAAGAAACTGTCACAGCCATTCCAACCTTCAGCAACCCCCTCCCTGATCAGTTAGTAGCTATCAATATTGAGGCAAAAAAATTATTAATTCAGTGAAAGTCAAGTTAATGGGTAACTTTTTTAGCCATGAATTATTTTTAAATTAAGGAATGTTCCTTATTTTTCAGACACATTACTGTTGCACTCTTAATAGAATATAATGTGGTATAAACATAACTTTTAGATGTACAAGGAAACTAAATAACTTGTGTGACTTGCTTTATTGCAATATTTGCTTTATTATTATTTTGCATATGTTTATGTATATTATTTATGCAGGGGTCTGAAACCTGACTCACAATATCTATGAGGTATGCCTGTATTTGTTTGAATATATTAATGGAGCAAAAGCTGTACCCCACAAGCAATGTGCCCTGATAATCCTCTGAATTTTATTTTGTGCTTTAAAAACATGATTCTATGAAGTGGTTCATGTGCTTCACAGACACTGCCAAAGGAATCCTTGAAACAAATGTTTAAAAAAAGGTTAAGAGCCCTTTAACATAAGCAGGAGTATGTAGGAGGGAAGAATCTGTTTTTGGAGGCAAGATGAGGAATTTGGTTTTATATATACCGCCTCTAAGGGTGGCATTGCAGTGGAGATACAATTGCAAAAGTAGGGTTAGAAGGACAGAGGGAGGGAGAGAGTGGGGAGAGGAGAAGGGGAGAAAGAGACAGAGACAGAGAAAGACAGAGATGGAAGGAGAGGAGGGGAAGGAAGAGAAAGAAGACAAGAGGTGAGGAAGGGAGAAGAGGAGAGGAGAGGAGAAAGAAGAAGAGGGATGGAGGGAGAGGAGGAAGGGGATATTTGGTGGTTTTCCTTACAAAGGTGATAGCTGGAATCACAAGAGTCAATCATATCTCTAAGATCAAAGGGGTGTTGTAGAGAATGAAGAACAGAGGGCTGAGGACTGAACCTGGGAAATGAATTTGATCCATTATGTAATATTGCTCTGAGAGAAGAGACTCCCTCCCATATCATGCTTAGTTAAAACAGAGCCAGAACAGGAGAGATGGGTTATGGGCATGATTTCTTTTTAAAATTCCCAGTGTGAGCATCAATTAGAAGAGAGAGGAGAATCAGGCAAACCCAGCTGAGATCTTGCTAAACACACTCCATTTAATGTTCAGCAAAAACAGTCCCCAGCTGGATTCACCCCTGCCTACCCAAAGCAAAGATCATTCCTCAGCGTGGGCTTGTTGCTAACAACATGTCTTTTTGTTGGTCCATTTACCAGCTCTTCTTTCCAGGAAGATAAAGGCTGTGAAGGACCCACACAGATCATTTGCCAGCTCCTCTTTTGCTAAGAGAGCAGCCAGGGGAGCCAAGATTCAAGTTGTAATTACATGGTGACCCATTTAAAAAGCTGCCCCATGGGAAATATTCTATTGTTGCCTTGTCATCCCCCGCACCCCACACACACAAGTAGCATGCCCCAATAACCATATGAATTTTATGCTTTTAAAAACATGATTCTGAGAAAGGGTTCCTGGGCTTCACCAGACACTGCCAAGGGAATCCTTGAAACAAACAATAACAACAAAAAAAGGGTGAGAACCCTTTAACATAAGCAGGAGTATGTAGGAGGAAGGAATCTTGTTTTTACATTTTTATTTTATTTTATTTTTATTTTTAAACCCTTAACTTCTGTGTACTGGCTCCTTGGTGGAAGAGTGGTAAGGGTGGGCAATGGAGGTCAAGTGACTTGCCCAGGGTCACCCAGCTGGGAAGTGTCTGAGGCCGGATTTGAACCTAGGACCTCCCATCTCTAGGCCTGACTCTCAATCCACTGAGCTACCCAGCTGCCCCCAGGAATCTTCTTTTTAGAGGCAAGTTAAAGTGCCTTCTCTCTCTTAATCATTTCCTATTTATCCTGTCTAGAGTTGATTTTGTATATATTTGTTGCATGTTCCACAAGGAAGATCCATGGTGTTTCCTACTGTTTCTTTCTCTGACAAATGGTCATCAAGCTCCTGCTTGAATACTTCCAGTGATGAGGAGCCTACTCCCTCCTTTCAGATAGATGTAATTCTCAGAAAATCTGGCATTACATCAACCCATAATCTGTATATGTGGACTCCCACCTGCTGTGACCAAGGAACACAATGACAACAATGCACGACAACAATAACAGATGGCATTTATCTAGCAAAGTGCATTACTGTATTATCCCATTATATCTTCACAACAATGCTGAGAATAGGTGCTATTATTATCCCTATTTTACATATTGGGAAACTGAGGCAAAGAGAGATTAAGTGACTTGCTGAAGGTTAAATACCTGGTATCTGAAGTGTGCTTCAAACTCAAGTCTTCCTGACTTCACCTCCAATGATTCATCCCCTGTGCTACCTAGGGACCTCTTCCAGATTAGTTTCTAATGCTTCCTCTCTTTGTTGTTTGGTCATTTCAGATGTGTCTGACTTTTCGTATCCTTAATTGGTTTTTTTTGACAAAGAACCTGGAGTGGTTTGCCATTTCCTTCTCCAGCTTATTTTACAGATGAGGAAAATGAGGTAAACAGGGTTAAGTGACTTGCCTAGGGTAACACAGCTAATAAGAGCTTGAAGCTGAACTTGAACTCAACTCTTCCTAACTCTAGACCTGGTACTCTATGCATTGTGATGCCCCCTTAGCTACCTCTGCCCTGTGTCTGTTTTCTTTTGGCTAAATAAGTTATCACGATGCATTGCTGGTGGAGTTGTGAATTGATCCAACCATTCTGGAAGGCAATTGGAACTATGCCCAAAGGGTGCTAAAAGATTGCCTGCCCTTTGATCCAGCCATACCACTGTTGGGTTTATACCCCAAAGAGATAATAAGGAAAAGGACTTGTACAAAAATATTTATAGCTGCGCTGTTAGTGGTAGCAAAAAACTGAAAAACGAGGGTATGCCCTTCAATTGGAGAATGGCTGAACAAATTGTGGTATCTGTTGGTGATGGAATAGTATTGTGTTCAAAGGAATAATAAACTGGAGGAATTCCATGTGAACTGGAACAACCTCTAGGAAGTGATGCAGAGTGAAAGGAATAGAACCAGGAGAACATTGTACACAGAGATTGATATACTGTGGTAAAATCGAATGTAATGGACTTCTCTACTAGCAGCAATGCAATGACCCAGGAAAATCCTGAGGGACTTACGAAAAAGAACTCTATCCACATCCAGAGAAAGAACTGTGGGAGCAGAAGAAAAACAACTGCTTGAACATATGGGTCGATGCGGATATGATTTGGGATGTAGACTCTAAACAACTACCCCAGTGCAACTATCAACAATATGAGGCTTCCAGGTTAAGATGGCAGCAGAGTAAAAAGCAGCTGCTTAACCTCTCCTAACTCACACATACAGGACTCCTCAAGAGGACATAAAAACAAATCCAGATGAACAAAGGGACCCCACAACAGGGCGCAGCGTTGAAGGTACGTGGGATCAGGGCAGTTTGTTGATATAAAGGGGTGAAATAGCTCTCACGAAAAAGTGAGCTGAGCAACCCCCTCCCCCCGCCCACACCACCTACAGTGCCAAAGCCAGCGCACAAGAGCTAGAGCAAGTTTGGAGCATTAATTAAATTCTTGGCAGCTCACCAGGGCATGCTCCTGTGAGCAGCAAGACTTAAGACCCCAAGAGACTAAAGAACCAGACTTTGAACACAGACCTTAAGCTCAGGCGAGGACACAGGTGAGGACACAGGCGATGATGCAGGTGTGGACTCTGGCACAGACACGGACACTGAGCCCAGGCACGGACCTTGGGTGGGGACCCAGTGCAGAGGGGTGCATGACTGTGGAAGCAGTGTCCTGAGATTGTTAAAGGAGCTTCAGGCAAAGGAACAAGCAAGGGGACCACCAGAAGGCTTGACCTTGAGAACAACTAGACCTGAGACCTCAGGAGCCTAAAGAGCTCAGACAGACACTGGGTGTGAGGATAAAGCTGAGAGGGTGCCCAGCCAACAATGCCAAGCCAGTCACAAGAACCCCAAAAGAGAAAGATCAAGAAGAAATCTTTAACACTCAACAACTTTTACACAGAAAAAATCCAGACAACAGAGCAAACAGCAGAGGAGAACAAACAAGTAATCATATCCAAACCTTCCCAAAAAAATGAAAATTGGTCACAAGCTCTTGAAGAGTTCAAATCTGAGATCATGAGAAATATGGAAGAGATCTGGTGAGAGAAGTGGGAAATACCTCAAAAGGAAATTAACAGGTTAAAAGATAGAAACTCCCAATTGGAGGAAGATGCCTCCAAATCAAAAGAATTGATAAGCAAATTGGAGACCAAAATCAAACAGCTGGAAAACAGGATAGACCAAATTGAAAAGGAAAATCAAAAGGTTATAGCAGATAACCAGTCTCTAAAGGCTAGAATTGGGCAAGTAGAAGCCAATGATCACTCAAGACAACAAGAACAAATAAAGCAAAGTCAAAAGACTGATAAAATAAAAGGAAACAAAATATCTCACTGAGAAACTGACAGATCAAGAAAACAAGTCTAGAAGAGACAATTTGAGAATCATTGGTCTTCCTGAAAAAGCAGACATTAATAAAAATTTTGACTCCATACTAAAAGAAATTATTCAGCAAAACTACCCTGAAGTTCTACAACAAGAGGGCAATATAGACATTGAAAGGATCCATAGATCACCTTCTACACCAAACCCTGAAAAGACAACCCCCAGGAATATAATAGCCAAATTCAAGAGCTTCCAAGTAAAAGGAAAAGTTTTACAAGAAGCCAGAAAGAGACAATTCAGATACCACGAAGCACCAATCAGGATCACACAGGATCTGGTAGTCTCCACACTAAGAGACTGCAAGACTTGGAATATGATATTCAGAAAGGCAAGAGAACTGGGTCTACAACCAAGGATCACCAACCCATCAAAAAAATATACTTCCAGGGGAAAGTATGGGCATTCAACAACATAGAAGATTTCCAAGTATTTGCACAGAAAAGACCAAGACTAAATGGAAAGTTTGATATCCAACCACAAAAACCAAGAGAAACATGAAAAGGTAAATAAGAAACAGAGGGGAAAGAAAGAAAACTCTTATGTTTAAATTTTCCTCTTTAAGGGCTTTAATAAGATCAAATTATTTGTATTCCTATATGGAGAAATGTTAGGTGTAATCTTCAAAAACTGTATTCACTATTAGAGTAATTAGAAGAATTATTCACAGGTAGAGATTGGAGCACTAAATGGTCTAAGATGAGATGGGGGGGAGAGAAGGGGGTGAATAGTAGATGGCACCAAGAGAAACTTGAATGAATAAAAAAATAGGATATTCTATACCACACAAAGAGGGCATGGGAAGGGGAGGGGATGAATACTATTATAAGAAAGAGAGGAAGAGAGCATTAAGAGGTAATATTTAAACCTTACTCTCAGCAGAATTAATCCTGAGAGGGAAGAGAAGCTATATCCATTGGGATATAGAATTCTATCTAACCCTACTGAGAAAGTCAGAAGGGATTAACCAAGGGGAGCAGGGGAGTGGGGAGGTCAAAAAAGGGAGGGGAGGAGATGGGGGAGTGAATTCATTAGGCCTTAAAAATAAAAATAGGGGAATATTAAGGGAGGGGGTGGAAAGGGAAGTAAATCAAGGGAGGGGACAAGGGGGACTGTTCTAAAACAAACCACTGGTTTAAAAAGGAAATAGCGTAGGAAGAAGGGGTAGAACCAGGAGAGGATACCAAAATGTTGGGGAATGCACAACTGATAATCATAACTCTGAATGTGAATGGGATGAACTCACTCATAAAATGGAAGCAAATAGCAGAGTGGATTAGAAACCAAAATCCTACCATATGTTGTCTACAAGAAACACATATGAGGTGGGTGGACATACAGAGGTTTAAGGCCAAGGGCTAGAGCAAAATCTTTCGGGCTTCAAATGAGAAAAAGAAGGCAGGAGTGGCAATCATGATTTCTTACAAAGCCAAAGTAAAAATAAATATGATTAAAAGAGACAGGGAAGGTAATTACATCCTGATAAAAGGAAGTATAGACAATGATGAAATAACAGTACTCAATATGTATGCACTAAATGGTATAGCATTCAAATTCCTAAAGCAGAAATTGGCAGAGCTTAAGAAGGAAATAGGTAGTAAAACCATACTAGTGGGAGATCTAAATATCCCTCTTTCAGATCTAGATAAATCGAACCAAAAAATAAATAAAAAAGAGATAAAAGAGGTGAATGAAATCCTAGAAAAATTAGATTTCATAGATATGTGGAGAAAAATAAATAGGGACAAAAAGGAATATACCTTCTTTTCAGCTGCACATGGTACATTCACAAAGACTGACCATGTAATAGGGCATAGAAACATTGCAAACAAATGCAAAAGAGCAGAAATAATAAATGTAACATTCTCAGATCATAATGCAATAAAATTAATAATTAGTAAGGGCACATAGACAGGCAAATCAAAAACTAATAGGAAATTAAATAATATGATTCTCCAAAACCAGTTAGTTAAAGAAGAAATCATAGAAACAATCAATAATTTCACTGAAGAGAATGACAATGATGAGACATCCTACCAAATTCTGTGGGATGCAGCCAAGGCAGTACTCAGGGGGAAATTTATATCTTTGAGTGCATGTATTAATAAATTAGAGAGGACAAAGATCAATGAACTGGGCATGCTAATTAAAAAACTAGAAAGGGAACAAATTAAAAATCCCCAGCTAAAGACCAAATTAGAAATTATAAAAATTAAAGGAGAAATCAATAAAATTGAAAGTAAAAGAACTATTGAATTAATAAATAAGACTAGAAGCTGGTACTTTGAAAAAACAAACAAAATTGACAAAGTACTGGTCAATCTAATTAAAAAAAGGAAAGAAGAAAAACAAATTATCAGTATCAAAGATGAAAAGGGAGACTTCACCTCTAATAAGAGGAAATCAAGTCAATCATTAAAAACTGTTTTGCCCAATTATATGACAATAAATATAGCAATCTGGGTGAGATGGATGAGTATTTACAAAAAATATAAATTGCCTAGATTAACAGTAGAAGAAATAGAATACTTAAATAATCCCATATCAGAAAAAGAAATTGAATAAGCCATCAAAGAATTCCCTAAGAAAAAATCCACAGGACCAGATGGATTCACAAGTGAATTCTATCAAACCTTCAAAGAACAACTAATTCTGATACTAAACAAACTATATGACATAATAAGCAAAGAAGGAGTTCAACCAAACTCCTTTTATGATACAAACATGGTACTGATTCCAAAGCCAGGTAGATCAAAAACAGAGAAAGAAAACTATAGACCAATCTCCTTAATGAACATAGATGCAAAAATCTTAAATAGAATACTAGCAAAAAAGACTCCAGCAAATGATCAAAAAGGTTATCCATCATGATCAGGTGGGATTTATACCAGGAATGCAAGGATGGTTCAACATCAGGAATACTATTCACAAAATTGACCATATCAGCAAACCAGCAAAAACCACGTGATTATCTCAGTAGATGCTGAAAAAGCCTTTGACAAAATACAACATCCATTCCTATTGAAAACACTAGAAAGTATAGGAATAGAAGGATCTTTCATAAAAATAATAAACAGTATATATCTAAAACCATTAACAAGCATCATATGCAATGGGGATAAATTAGAAGCCTTCCCAATAAGATCAGGAGTGAAACAAGGATGCCCACTATCACCTCTATTATTTAACACTGTACTAGAAACACTAGCAGTAGCAATTAGAGAAGAAAAAGAAATTGAGGGTATTAAAATAGGCAATGAGGAGACTAAGCTATTACTCTTTGTAGATGATATGATGGTTTACTTAAAAAATCCTAGAGAATCAACTAA